>NC_052392.1:3559613-3854613 GCF_009389715.1 Phoenix dactylifera
GTCGAACATGATTTCCGCAGTCAAATCCCCAAAACAAATGTGCCCAGAATTCGTTAATGTACTTGCTCGCAGACTCCATACTTTCATTCACATCTTTCCAACGTCTGATACTCCCAAGTATGATACAATGATCTCATGAGATTTTGTCCATGATGCAAACTTTTTACGGCCAAGCAGGTGAAGTAATGAAGTTTGGAACACATCACCTTGGGGTCATCGATCCTTTCTCTGCACGAGAACAAGAAAGAGGTTTAGTCTTGATTCTGCTAATTAGTAATTGTTGAGTAATGCATGTGAGCAGCCAGTGGTTTTCGGAATTAGTACTATAGATTCTGTAATTGGCTGTTGCTAGAATAACAGCTACCAATACAATTGGAGAGAAGCTTCTATAAACATGGGATTTCAGCTGACCTGTTGGGCCTGCAAGAACAAATAAAAGCTGAAGGAAGGGTATAAAAACAAACAAGATGTTAGATCTTTGCTTATCATACGGTATTCAAAGTGAAACTAAGATGAGCAGTCATACAGTAGCCAATTAATGTAAGGAATTGCTCTGCATATCATCCGGTCCCAGACTTTTCTTCTTTCTTACTGCAGTCCTTGGGTCCAAGTCCTGCACAAAAAGCTGTAGATCATACAATATGCGCACAAGGATTTCTTGTATTCAATAAAAGAAGGCAGCCAAGAAAAAAAAAAGAAGAAAAAAAAACTGGTATCGGATACGGTCTCTTGAAAGGACATGCGAAGAGGATTAGGTATCAGAAGAAAACGAGCGATCAGGTTGGGGATATGTACCTGAAAGGACGAGAATGATGTAGAATATCAAATAGTTGCCGAGTAGTATAACTTCCATCCCTCGCTTGCTGAAGCAGCTGCAAAATATGAGGAATAAATTGATGGGCACTGTTTGCCAATTATCTTCCATTCATTGCTCCAGAAAGAGGAAAGAAAGGAGGCACGGGTGGAAACCATTTCTGACCTTTTTCTTGTACGGTTGACTGTCGTTGGCCTATACTGCTGATTGCTTCAACATGAGATGGGTGTTGTTTCATCGGATTGAAGGCCAATCGGGCAGCCCTCGGCGACAGATTTTGTTGGAGAGAGTCAACTTGTGGAGGGAAGGGAAGCATGGTTGCTCTTCACCAGCACCTACTAACCACTCTGGGAGAGAGACTGCTTCTCGATCATCGAGCTGTATGTGCTCCACGGCATTCACACCCTCCACAACCTTCAATTCCTCACAATCATAAACGTCTACGTGTTTGAGTCTAGAAAAGTTGGACGCTCTCTCCAAACTCGAGTTGCTAATCAAGATCAATTCTGTAAGAAAGGGGAGGTTTTGTATTTCTCTCAAGCTGTAGGCACCATCAATATGTAACTCCTTCAGTACAGTGGCATGACACAGGAGGCTCTCCGGAAGAGACCTCAACTTCGGACATCTATTAATCCTCAATCTTTTTAGAGAAGGTAACAACGATGTTGTCTGGTTGTCCTCCTCCTTCCACCACCATTCTTCCCAATTAAGCATGTCTGTAAACATAAGATTCTCTAGTTTGGGGAAGTAGGAGAAGCATGAGTCTGTTTTTCTTCCATTCCGCCCTCTTGCACCAGCACTACCATCCGCCAGCACCAAGAATTCAGGCCCGATGCTCGTGACTTCAGAAGCACCTTTAATCCATAGGAAATCTAGTTGGGGCAGCATTCCCAAGGATGGAAGTTGCTGGCATAGAGCAAAATCATGCAGAACCAGCCTTCGTAGGTTGTGGAGTGATGACGAGGAGGGTGTCATCATCCAGCTGGGAAACTCACGGCCGAAGTAGCCATGGATTTCAAGCAGTTGAAGGCATGGCGGTGGGCAGAGTTCCTCGAAGACCTCCCCTATTCTCTTGATATCTTCCTTGTCGTAATCATTTGCACGAGGCTGCTGCACATCAGAAGATCTGCTCGGTAGCGTGCAATACAATTCTAGGTCGATAAGATGGGGCTTGGCTTGAAGTGCAGCGACTTTTGCTTCAGCCTGGTCTGATACCCTCTCCAAGTTTACTATTGTCAAAGTTCGGAGTTGGGAGAGGGATTTCAACTCCTCCAAGGTGCAGAATCTCCCATGTTGATGTCCCTTGTGCTCTTGCTCCTGCTCCCTGTCATCTTCTCCCACTCTAGATCTGCAGCCCTCACTACCACTCACCACAAATCCCAATAATTCACTTAGTTGTTTCAGTCTGCCTATTCCCATAGGGAGACCATCAAGTGGTGTACCCTCGACGCCTAGAATCCTTAGATTGATTAACCTCACGACACCATTAGGGAGGTTGTGCAAATATTTACAATACGGGAGGAGCAGGAATTGGAGATTTATAAGATTTCCTATGCTCTCTGGTATCTCTCTTATTGGAGTCGCACGGAGATCAAGACGTCTAAGGTGCACAAGATCTCCCAAGGAAGTTGGGAGATTGCAAATGGCAGTTTCACTTAAGTTCAGGACCCTTAAACTCCTTAGCTTTTTGAAGAGATCTTCTGGAAGACCACGAATAAGTGGGGTATGGAAGAATGATAGGTTCCTCAAGGACGTCTGTTCCATTATAAAGTCTGGTATGGTTTCTAATATTCCATCTACAATCGATAAACGGCGTAATTTTATCGATGCTGATGAGGAAGAGGAGGACGTGATCTTTTTTTCAAATGCTCGTGCATCTCCGACGAAGCACTCATCCCCTGCTATATGCTGAGCTAGAGATCGCAGGAGGTCATGCATCCTGCAACCTTTTTGATCATACGAACGAGGATCCGGCTGTAGGAGGTTCCTTTGTACCAACTCCTTCCAATATCCTTCCGCCACAACTTCCAAGGGCGTATTGTCTTCGGATGTTACAAAGCCCTCTGCAGTACAACTATTAAGAAAAAAATCTCGAGGAATTAGGTAGTCCTCGGGAAATAATGAAAAGCAAGTGAAGCACTGCTTGAGAGGAGATGGTAAATGCAGATAGCTCAAGTACAAAGCACCCATCACCCCATTCGGAAGCTTAGTAAAAGACCATGCTGAGCTAGAAAGGACCTTTTCCCATTCTGATTGCCTTTTCGCCTTGGTTCGAAGAACCCCTCCAATCGCTCTAAGACCAAGGGGAAGGCCATCACATTTTTCTACAATTCTCATCCCGACATCCTTTAACACATCCCTTTCTCCTTCCTCGCCTTCTTCAAACACCATCTTGCAAATTAATGACCAACCATCCTCTCGAGACAACTTATCCACTATATAAGTTTGTATAGCACCCATTTGTTGAGCAATGTTTATATTTCTAGTTGTTATCAAAATTCTACTATCTGCCAAACCACTCTGCAAAGGATTTCTCAATAGCTTATCCCATACTTGTGCATCCCAAACATCATCCAAGACTGCAAAGAATTTTTTGTTCTTAAGTGATTCGCTAAGCATGGGTTCAAGCACTTCCTTCTCTTTAGCATGTCCAGGATCACCACCAGCTTGTTGTACGATGGATCTCAGTAAATCGGACTCTGAGAACTCTTGGGACACGCACAACCAAATCCGTGGCATTTGGTTGAAGTTGTCCCGAAGCTTTTCATCATTGTAAATTTTTTGAGCAAGAGTAGTTTTGCCTATCCCACCCATGCCGACAATAGCAAAGACTGGAATTTTTTTCTTATATTCTTTTGTCAACAGGTCCACCAAACTCTTTGTATCATCCTCAATTTTCTCTCCCACAAGATCAGGTTCAACAAGTACAGGAGATGTCTTGGGGCTAATTCTACTCTTATAGTGGTCATCACGAGGAGCAGGTGTAAGATGGAGGTCAATTTTATCCTTGGCAATTTCATCAAGCCTAAGGATGAGATCCCTAATTCTATTGCCAATCTTATGACGGAATCCAACTTTGTGCAAGCAAGCAATGGGAGGGAAGCAACAACGTACCGACTCAACATAACGAGATGAGGATGAGTTTGAGCTGAGAAGCTTCTCATCCTCGATCCGGCATTCATCAATGATGTCATATGCATCGTACATGAGATCTCGCAACTCGTTGAGCCAGCGGTTGATGCTTTGGTTGTCGAAGCGTCTATTCTCTGCATCAACAAGAACATCCTGCATCCTCTCCAGCCTCTTATGGAGCTTCTTGATTTCATCGGGCACACCCAAGATCTTGGCAGCCTCTTCCTTTCCATAGGTTAATAGCATCTCACACAATTTGGAGATGAAGGCATCTGCGATCATGGCCATCTTTTGTTTCTCCAAGTGCAAGATGATGGGAGGATGGAGAGCTGGAAATGGTAGGGTACTGCTTGCGCTCTCAAAAAAGACGACTATTTAATGACCGCTAATACCCTTTTACCCTCCGAAACACGACATGCGATATGGAAGAGCTATTTCCATTATTTTACTCCGAAGATGCCATGAACTAATATGTGACGTGTTGAGGGGGTCTGCCCTTACTTTATGTGGGAACTGTCATTTATCTTTTTTTTAATTTTTGGTTTGGTGTAATTGCATTTATAGTGGGATTAGTATGGTCCATCGCCTATTTATTTTCTTTCATTTTTGATTTTAGTGTAGGAAGTGGACCATTGAAGGCCTTAATGCAGCTCGGTCATGCATGCCGGTGCAAAAAATACAGAGGACGGACATCCGAACGCAAGCTTTCATGTATCTCAATGCATAATCTAAGGGCCTAAGCTGCATAGGGTCATGAAACTGGTTCCATGCATGACCGTTGGACCCAACCCTTGTCCTCTGATGTAAGAGCGTCATCAATGAGATAGGTATGGCTGTTCATTTGCAATACACCTGCTAGTTTCTTTGGCCAAAGTTTTAGTTTGGTGTAATATCATTATCAATAGGATAAGAATGATTTATTTTATTCTGGAGTTGTCAATCTGCCTTGTCTTTGTTTATTATTTTTCAGTTGGTGCAATAGCATCATCTATGGAGTAAACTTTCTTTTGAAAAATTCAAAGTTTTTGTCCATTTCTGTGGTTTTTTTATATATTATTATTATTGTTGCTATTGTTAGAATAAGTTTGAGATGCAAGCTAAGGTTCCAACAACCTTGGCTCCTCCATTCATTAAAATTATTACATTGTATTACAGTAGAAACACCGGCATTATTTCTGTACTCTAGTTTTATATTGAAAGTGAGAAGATAGCTGTTGCTAATACTAATAATATATATCAAAAATACCAGGTGCTAGTTGTTGTCACAGATCGTTGGTTATTAGTAGCTGGAAGTTTATCCTACATTTAAAATATAATCATGATATTATTTAATAATATTTTTAAATATGAAAACGAAAGCTTCCAAGTTATCCCAAGTATAGAAATTCTAAACTCTTCGATATGCTGCTAGAGATGAAAGTGGATTGAATAATATCTGAGAATCCGATCAATATCAATATTTGTATCCATATCTATTAAAGAGAAATGGATATGAATATGGACAAACAACTATCCGATCTGTATCCGAATATTCGATTCTATTTATAATCCTATTTAATTTTATATAGTATTTATTTATTTTTAAAAAATAAATAAAATGCTATTAATTTGATTCATCATCATTTATTAATATTTTGATTTTGTGATCATAAAATTTAATTTTTTAATTTTGTGATTATAGATACAGCTGTCATGACTTGACTAAAAAAAGGAAAAATAAAAAAGGACAAGTTGCAGCGATGGATCACTTTCTTCGGGTCCCAACTTGTCACGTAGTCTGCACACGGGCCTAGTCAAAAGATTCCTTCTCCTCGATATTCTCAACACGGGGAAAAATTATTAAAAATTTAACTTCTATAATCTCACAACTTTGTTGGTGTTATCATGTGGGTCCCGTCACATTTAGCTCTTCGAACTTTTTGGTTCACCGGAAAAGAAGGAAAGGTAGTCCGCTAAATTAAAAATTAAAAAAATATTTTAATATTTTGTTGAAGATTTTAGCAAAATAAAAAATAGCGTTTTAATAAAAACAAAGTTTTAAATTTTATAAAAAAATTATATAAAACATAAAAAAATTAATTTCTATCTGCTAGAATTTAAATATTTTTTTTAAAAAAATACTCTTGAACTATGAGATAGAATAATTTTTTTAGTATAATTAAATATTTTATATAATTTTTATAGAAAAATAGCAATCCAACTAAACATAAGCCCCATGTTGTTGTGGTAGGAGACCACCGCTCTATAACAAGTGCTTATTGAAGATGCTCTCCTTCATGTGGAAGCTGTCATTTATTTCCTTTTTAATTAATTTCAGGTTTGGTGGAATAGCACTTGTAGTGGGATAATCATGGTTTATCAATTATTTTATGTCAAATGTATTTTTTAATTTTAGTGTAGGAAATGGGTTGGTTTTGAAGCTAAGTGGACCATCGAAGGCGTCGATGCAGCTTGGTTATGTGTGCTGGTGCCAAATGTATGGTCATGATCTATGCACATAGCACATCCGAACGAAAGTTTTCATGGATCTCAATGCATGGTCCAAGAGCCTAAGCTGCATAGGGTCATCAAAATGGTCCCATGCATGATAGCTGAACCCAACCCTTATCCTTTGATGTAAGGGCGTCATCAATGAGATAAGCATGAATGAGACTCATGGAAATGAGTGGATGTGGTAGGTGGCATGCTTGCACACTATGCAGGATATATTTTTTTCTCTGACCGAGTCTTTTTCTACCCTGTAAAAGTAGATGCATGACCCAATCAAAGGGCAAAATATATCCTACACCGATCAGATAGCTACGTGCACCATGCTAATCACAAACTCCACCTCAATAACTGCAACATGGAAAAATCTTTATTAAAAATCTTACACCTTGCTTCCGTTATCATGTGGGTTTCCGTTATATTTTACTCTTCCTCGATGTAACTCTTTGTTATTATAACGCCTTTTTTATTAACTCAATGACATCTGGATGGGCTCTCCCTAGGGGTGGCAAAATATAACCCGACCCGCCAATCCGACCCGTGTTCGACCCGCCATAAACAGGTTTGGATTTGGCCTAAACAGGTTCGGGTCGTAAACAGGTCGACCCGTTTAACCTGTTTATTAATTGGGTCGGATACGGGTTTTATATGTCTAATCCGTTTAAACCGTTTAACCCGTTTAACTGTTGGACAGGTTAAACAGGTCTAAACAGGTTAAACGGGTCTAAACAGGTCTAAACAGGTCGGGTTGGGCAGGTTAAACAGGTTGGGTTGGACAGATTAAACAGGTCTAAACAGGTTAAACGGGTCAGGTCAGGCAAACAGGTTAAACAGGTCGGGTCGGGTTGGGTAAACAGGTTACCTGTTTATTAAATAGGTTAAACGGGTCGGGTCGGGTTACCTGTTTAATAAACAGGTCAGGTTCAGGTTTGTAATTCCTGACCCGTTTAATAAACAGGTCGGGTTCAGATTTATAGTTTCTGACCCGACCTGTATTTGACCCGACCTGTTTATGCCTGACCCGACCCGATTGCCACCCCTAGCTCTCCCTCTCTTTTTTTTTTTTTCCCCCAAAAGAAAAGAGTGAAATTACGAACGTGTTTGGACTCATAAGCTGTTGGTTCCATCTCCCTTCCAAGTTCCCACATTAGTTTTAGCTTTCTAGTCTACTGAAATGATAATAATAATACATTCTAGTGGCATAAAAAAATGTTTGATTACCACTAGAACATAAAAAAATGAAACAATCTATTTTGTTTTGCTGTGGAATGAAACAATATATTGGGCTCCTAAAAAATTAGAAGAACCAGGCCTCCTACCTGGCAAAAACATTTAAAAAATAGAAGAAATGAACTGATTTGTTGAATCACGCCAGCCATAGCACAAAAATTAATGCGAAAGAAGAGACATGAAACAAAGATGACAATAGATGCATGTAGGATGTGTGGTTTGAATGGGCTTGAGAGTCCTTATTTTTTGAACTGATGTAGAATGGATGTTGTAATTTTGTAATGGGAGGTCTTATTGGACTTATTTTTGTTCCTAGGTCGGACCGTTTCACCATTTCATTATATCGGTGAAATGTGTAGCGGTATTTCCACCATTTTGCTGAAAAAAGATGAATGGAACTTGTAAATCAATTTTTCCGTGAATTTAAGAAAATTTTAATTCGATGCCTTAGCGGCTTAAAGAACCGAGTACATGTTTTTTGGACCAATTTTAACCAGTATACTCAGATGCGAAATCACTTCCTGAGAAGCAAGATGTTTGCTCGCCAAAACACTCAGGCTGCTGGTGTTATAAATTAAACAGTCCAAAGTGTTTTGTTGTAAGCAATTACATTTCTCTTGGCACATAAGGTTTTGATTAAGAACTAATTACCTTTCAACTTGGAGCATCTCTATTTTCCATCAGCCGGTGAAGAGTGACATTATGGGGTGAGCCATAATTAAAGCAAGGTTCCACCTAAATTTGGCAAATTCATCATGAAACTACAAAGCTGCAGATAAATACAACAGTCGCCTAATTAGCGGTGCTACTTTGTTGCCATGGATTACCATTTGCCAATAGTTTTTTATTTTAGTGAAATGACCCAAATGATATATTGCATTTATTATTCAAACAAAGTCAAGGAAGAAAGGATAATCTCTAGGATGATGGCCATCCAACCACATGCATGGGTTAAAATATCTAATAATGTATGCCTTTGACATTGCACAACTCTGATGCTAAGATCTTTAGCAGGGTAAAGGCTAGATTTCTGCCCGAAGTAGCAATGGATATCAAAAAATTATACGGAAGGTGGCAGACGAAGCTCCTCGAAGACCCCCTGATTTTCTTAATCCCATCCTCTTTGTAATATATTCAAGGCTGCACGTTGCGGTCGGTTGGTAGTGTGAAATGCAAACCTTAGTATTCAACATGTATGTTGGTTAGAAGTGCCACAGCTTTTGCTCCAAACTTGTATGTGGAAAAAAAGAATATGTAGAAAAAAAATATTGTGGAGAACTTTTTCTACCTACCTCATGAGGTAGTCATCATACATGTTTATAGTTGAGAATGTACAAAATATTATAACTAGGATGATACAAAGATAGAAAAAAATAACAAATGGATTCTTCGGATCAATTCTAAATTTATGCTATTCGAACTTCAAAATTCAGAATTCAAAATTTAAAATTTCAAATTAGAAATTCGTAGAATCATGAATCTTTGATATGTGGCTTAATATGGGGCTGAGATGAAGATACTGCCAATATTGTGAAATATCTTTCTATGATGGAACTTAATGCCATTTGGGATTTATAGGTTTTCGACTGATGACCCTGCATGTAGGCTCTCATGCAACTTGGTTGGCTGTGCCATGCACGATATGGACATGTGCATGGCTAACCTTTTTAGCTATACTCCCATACAATTCAAATTGTAAAATTCAAATGGAGATGCCACACTCCCATTTAATTCAAATTTTAGAATCATAATTCAAGTGTTAGTCATCCTGATTTTACTATTTCATATGTATCGTCAGAGTTGTAGGATATAGTTCACTAATGCATTTCATCTTCACCAACTCTGCTTACATATTTGAATCCTATAAAAAGGGCCAGATGGCAAGTCATCTTGTCTATCCACAATCGGCACTACTCCTCCAACATGCAGAATTTGCTGAGTTATGATGCTTGCTCGGCCATGGCAAATGTAAAAAGCCAAGTTCCGTGGTATGGGGGCCAAGGCATTTTTCTTTTGAGGGTCCCATGATCTTTGGAGTATTGTAATCTTCACCAAATATTGATGAGATACAAATATGAAAGCCTTTTTCTTTCGAGGGGCCAGGCACCCTTCTGGATTTACATAATAAGAAGGGAGGGGAGGTGGCTATGATATATAAGAAGAGGAGAAGAGAGCACCATAAGCCCTTCAAGAGGTTAAGAATCCTTTTTTTTTTTTTTGATTTTTGTTTCCTTGCTAGTCTTTTATATCTATTGTCTATAAGAAAAGCTTGCAAAGTTATCTTGATTAGGCATCCAGTAGATATTGATGATTAGGTATCTTTGATCAATTACTAAAACTAGGAGTCTCAAAGTTACCCAGGATCGATGTCCTGAGCTCAATCTTCATTCATCATGCCGAGCTTGGGCCACAAAATGTCGAATGGGGTATCGGCTGGATTAAGCATGGATTATAGTAACTTGGAGCAAGCTCGAGACTACATTTAACATTGCCTATCCCGCTGAATTTGGTACCGCTAGGCACAGAATCCATCATAAAAGAATTTCATAAAACAACCCAATTATCGGGTCTAACGGTTTTCATATGGTCACATTGAAAAGAATTTTTTCAATAGATTATAGACATACAACATATTTTCTCTATCAAATTTTTGTTACATAGACAAGCACGATCTCATGTTTTCGAGTACTAATTCGCTTTAGAAGAATCTTGTGGAATGCTTGAAGCAATTGAGAGAATTTTGCTGTTACATGCTCTCACACCAAAAAAAAAAAAGTACAAAAATTGGTTTATATATTCATGAATCAATCTGCTCATGCATTCATGCAAATACATTAAAAAAATTGTTATTCATTTCCAAGCAAGTGAATCTACGTCAAGCATGATTTCCGCACTCAAATCCCCAAAACAAATACTCCCAAATACTTCCCACTGAGCTCATAAGATTTGGTCCACGATACTAACTTCTTTCGGCCAAGCAGGTGAAATAATGAAGTTGGGAACACCATCATCTTGCGGTCATCGATCCTTTTCTCTGCACGAGAACAAGAAAGAGGTCTAGTCTTGATTCTCCTAATTAGGACCATCGAGAAATCTCAACTCATAACTGTCCATTAATGCAATGTTAGTATGTTGGGATTGGGAGGTAACAATAAACAAGACAATTAAAGCACAACGGAATCAAAAACTCTCCCACCTTATGTAAACCTGTTAGAAAATAAATAACTAGAGCCAAGGCATTCACAAATACCTAGCCGATCAAATTATTAGAAACACAAAAGCAACACCAAATTTTTACGTGGAAAACCTCCCCAATGTGGAGAGTAAAAACCACGGGACCGTAGTCCACCCAAAAACTTCCACTATCAACCAATAATGGGTATTACAATCTGTTCTCTCTAGCCAAACTAGAGGAATATATCAGCACATAATCTCAAAAACAATATTCTTGGCAAACATCAACAATAAGAGAGAAAGATTGAGAAGATCTCATATGAACAGCAGCCATATTTCTGCAAAATATGACTATACTAGAAGATTGAAAATGGCGATCACACCGTACAGACTGAAGAACCATGTGTTATGAGCCTGCATTCCAAATTTCAGCTCGATCGGACCATGGATCGCTTTCTGATCGTCGTTTGATCAAGATTGCGCGCTAAATATTAATTCCGCATCTTCTCCGCTGCCTCCCTCTATTTTTAACTCATGCAGGACAACTCATGTACCTTGCCTTCTCAACATAAAACATTGCCCTAATGCGCCTCACGTTTTGGGCCAAAAGTAGCCCATATTTATTGGGCTAAAAATAATTAACTTAGCCCACATTTGTTGGGCTAAGTCTCCTCCAACATAGGAGGGATAACCCAACATAGCAGCCAATGATTTTCGAGATTAGCACCATGGATGGGTAATTGCTTGTTCCAAGACTCTGCTAGAATGAAAGCTACGTACTGATGCAGTTGGAGAGAAGCCTCTAGAAACAAGGATTTCAGCTTATCCGCTGGACCTGGTAGATCATATAAAAGCAGAAGGGTGGGTGTAAAAACAAGCAACTTGATAGATTTTTTGCTTATCATACGGTATTCAAAGTGACACTAAGATGAGCAGTCATACAATTGCTAATTAATGTAAGGAATTGCTATGCATGTCATCCGGTCCCAGACTTTTCTTCTTTTCTTACTGCAGTCCTTGGGTCGAAGTCCTGCACAAAAAGCTGCAGATCATGCAATATACACATAAGGATTCCATGTATTCAATAAAAGAGGCAGCCAAGAAAAGAAAAGAAGAGAAAAACTGGCATCAGATATCGTCTCTTGAAAGGACATACGAAGAGGATTAGGTATCAAAAAAAAAAACGAGCGATCAGGTCAGGATATATACCTGAAAGGACGAGAATGATGCAGAATATCAAACAGTTGGCGAGTAGTATAACATCCATCCCTGGCTTGCTGAAGCAGCTGCAAAACATGAAGAATAAATTGACGGGCTTATTTGCCAATTATCTTCCATTCATAGCTACAGAAATAGGAAAGATAGGAGACACAGAGGTGGAAACCATTTCTGACCTTTTTCTTATACAGTTGGTTGTCGTTGGCCCATACTTGCAGATTGCTTCAAAATGAGATGGGTGTTGTGTCATCGAATCAAAGGCCAATCGGGTAGCCCTCGGCGACAGATTTTGTTGGAGAGAGTCAACTTGTGGAGGGAAGGGAAGCATGGTTGCTCTTCACCTTTACCTACTAACCACTCTGGGAGAGACTCTGCTTCTCGATCAGGGAGCTGTATGTGTTCGACGGCATCCACACCCTCCACAACCTTCAACTCCTCACAATCATAAACGTCTAGATGTTTGAGTCCAGAAAAGTTGGACGCTCTCTCCAAACTGGAGTTTTCAATCAAGATCAATTCTACAAGAGAGTGGAGGTTTTGTATTTCTTTTAGGCTGTGGGCACCAAAAATACGTAACTCCTTCAGTGCGGTGGCATGACAGAGGAGGCTCTCCGGAAGAGACCTCAACTTCGGACATCCATCAATTTCCAATGACCTGAGAGAAGGTAGCAATGATGTTGTCCGGTTGTCCTCCTCCTCCGACCGCCACCACCATTGTTCCCAATTAGGCATGTCTCTAAATACAAGTCGCTCTAGTTTGGCGAAGTAGGAGGAGAAGCAAAAGTAGTTTATTCTTCCATGCCGCCCTCCTGCACCGGCACTGCCTTCTGCCAGCAAGTAGAATTCAGGTCCGATGCTCGTGACTGCAGAAGCACCTGAAATCCGGAGGAAATCTAGTTGTGGTAGCATTCCAAAGAGTGGAAGTTGCTGGCATAGAGCACAATTCTTTAGCTCTAGCCTTCGCAGATTGCGGAGAAATGACGAGGGTGTAATCATCCAGCTAGGAAGCTCACGGCCGAAGTAGCCATCAATTAGAAGCATTTCAAGGCATGGTGGTGGGCGGAGCTCCTCGAAGACCTCCCCTATTCTCTTGATATCTTCCTCATCGTAAGCATTTGTATGAGACTGCTGCACATCAAAAGAGCTGCTCGGTAGTGTGCAATGCAAAAATAGAACTGTGAGATGGGACTTGTCTTCGAGTGCAGCAGCTATTGCTTCGGCCTTGTTCGATACGCTATCCAACTTGTGTATGCTCATTCGCCGGATTTGGGTAAGGGATTTCAACTCTTCCAAGGTGCAGAATCTCCCGTGTTGATGTCCCTTGTGCTCCTGCTCCCTGTCATCTCCTCCTACTCTAGATCTACGGCCCTCCCTACCATTCACCACAAATCCCCCAAGTGAGTGTAGTTTTTGCAGTCTCCCTATTCCCAAAGGCAGACCAACAAGTGGTGCACCTTTGACGTGTAGAAGCCTTAGATTGGTTAACCCCACGACACCATTAGGGAGGTTGTGCAAATATTTACAATCCTGGAGAATCAGGAATTGGAGATTTCTAAGATTTCCTATGCTCTCCGGTATCTCTCTTATTTTAGTATAAGAGAGTTCAAGACTTCTAAGGTGCACAAGATCTCCCAAGGAAGTTGGTAGATTGTTAATGTCCATTCCACTTAACCCGAGGACCCTTAAACTCCTCAGCTTTCTGAAGAGATCTTCTGGAAGATCACGAATAAGTGGGGTACGGAAGAATGACAGGTTCCTCAAGGATGTCTGTTCCATTATAAAATCTGGTATGGTTTCTAATTTTCCATCTATAATTGATAAACGACGTAATTTTATCGATGATGATGATGAGGAGGAGGAGGATGGGATCTTGTTTTCAAATGCTCGTGCATCTCCGACGAAGCACTCATCCCCTGCTATCTGCTGAGCTAGAGATCGCAGGAGATCATGTGTCCTGCAAGTCCCGCAAACTGATTGATTATACCGCATAGGATCTGGATATAGGAGATCATGCATCCTGCAAACACTTTGTTTATAAAATATAGGATCTGGCTGTAGGAGGTTCCTTTGCACCAACTCCTTCCAATATCCTTCCGCCACATCTTCCAAGGGCGTATTGTCTTCGGATGTTACAAAGCCCTCTGCAATACAATCGTTGACGAAAAGATATTGAGGAATTTGGTAGTCCTCGGGAAATAATGAAAGGCTAGTGAAGCACTGCTTGAGAGGAGGTGGTAAATGCAAATAGCTCAAGTACAAAGCACCCATCACCCCATCCGGAAGCTTAGTAAAAGACCATGCAGAGCTAGAAAGGACCAGTTCCCATTCTGATTGCCTTTTCGCCTTGGTTCGAAGCACCCCTCCAATCGTCCTAAGAGCAAGGGGAAGGCCATCACATTTCTCTACAATTTTCATCCCTATATCACTTAAGTTGTGCATATCTCCTTCCTTGTCTTCCTCAAAGACCACCTTACAAATTAATGACCAACCATCCTCTCGAGACAACTTCTCCACCATGTGACTGTATATTGCACCCATCTGTTTTGCAATGTTTATGTTTCTAGTTGTTATCAAAATTCTACTATCTGTCGAACCACTCTGCAAGGGATTTCTCAATAGCTGATCCCATACCTGCGCATCCCAAACATCATCTAAGACTACAAAGAATTTTTTTTTCCTAAGTAATTCGCTAAGCATAGGTTCAAGCACTTCCTTCTCTTCAGCATCTGTAGGATTACCTCCAGCTTGCTTTATGATAGATCTCAGCAAACTGGACTCTGAGAACTCTTGGGACACGCACAACCAAATCCGTGGCATTTGGTTGAAGTTGTCACGAAGCTTCTCGTCATTGTAAATTTTCTGAGCAAGCATAGTTTTGCCTATCCCACCCATGCCGACAATAGCAAAGATTGAGATTTTTTTCTTATTTGCTTTTGTCAACAGGTCCACCAACCTCGTTGTATCATCCTCAATTTTGTCTCCCACAAGATCATGTTCAACAAGTACAGGAGATGTCTTGGGGCTAATTCTACTCTTATAGCTATCATCACAAGGAGCAGGTGTAAGATGGAGGTCAGTTTTGTCCTTGGCAAGTTCATCAAGCCTAAGGTTGAGATCTCTAATTCTTTTGCTAATCTTACAACGGAATCCAACTTTGTACAAGCAAGCAATAGGAGGATAGCAACAACGTACCAGCTCAACACAACGAAATAAGGATGAGTTTGAGCTGAGAAGCTTCCCGCCCTCGATCCAGCATTCATCGATGATGTCGTCTGCATCGTACATAAGATCTCGCAGCTCGATCAGCCAACGGTTGATGCGTTGATTATCGAATCGTTTGTTCTCTGCATCACCCAGAACATCATGTATCCTCTCCAACCTCCTATGGAGCTTCTTGATTTCGTTGGGCAAACCCAATATCTTAACGGCCTCTCCGTTTGCATAGGTTAACAGCATCCAGCACAATTTTGAGACGAAGGCATCCGGGATCATGGCCATCTTTTGTTCTCCAAGTTACAGGACTATGTGAAAACAGAGAGAGGGGAATGCTAGGTTACTCCTTGAACTCTCCACAAAGACAACCATTTAATAAGTGTTACCGTGCTAGTGCCCCTCTACTTAACCGCGCATGGTGGCTCTATTTTCTTCGTTGGACCCAATCCTTCTCCTTTGATGTAAGAGCGTCATAAATAATAAGATAGACATGACTGCTATTTCCAATGGACCTTCTGGCTTCCCTGGGTTTTGTTTCGTATACGCTACCCGCAATAAAAGTGACATTTATTTGGCCCTTTTTTTTGTAGACTGTGATATATGGAAAAATTTCCATGGACCGAGACTTCAATTTCTGATCCACACGTCATATTATGCTATAATTTTCGATGCGTGAGACATATTTTGATTTTTAAAATTCCAGCAATATCCCGATATCAATTTTTTGCTACAGTTCCGCTCCAACAGATCACCCATACGAATCCCGTGGTCGTCCGCCGCCACGTCGGCTTCCCCTATTCCGCCTCTCTGCATTCTCTCCTCCGTAGAAATGGCCACCAACCTCTCCGAGGTCCCCCACTCCTCGTGCTGATATTATGCTTTTTACAGTCTTCATCTTAAGCCTTCATAATCTTTATGGTACTGTTTTAGGGCTCATGTAACCGTGTCACGTGCCAGACTTGGAAGCTGGATTTAGGATGTGACAATACCTCTATATTAATTTTTTTTTGCTACAGTCCTGCTTCAACAGTTCACCTATACAACTCTCGTACTCTACCATCGTCCGCCGCCACGTCCGCCTCCCCTCTCCCCCCTCTCTCCATTCTTTTCTTCGTATAGGCATGGCCACCAACCTCTCCAAGGTCCACCAGTCCTCGTGCCGATATTATGCTATAATTTTGAATCGCTGAGCCATATTTTGATTTTTAAAATCTCTAAGACATACCCTATATTGGTTCTTGTCCTTGATTTAAAACCATTATTGGGGGCTATTAGTTCCCATCCTCCGCAGCCGTAGTGCAGTCCCATCCTTGATTTAAACCTGAACCAATATGACATTTACATAAGATGTAAATCGAATGACATATGGTATGGGATAGATGATTACATTAGATGTAAATTCCAAGAGACCTAAAACCTTCCTAAATCAATCGAGAGTGAACGATACATTGAGCTAGCCATATTTGATTAATTGATCTAATTGGTGTCTAGGAAAGCTTAAAGGTGGTTACTTAATTAGGACCTTACTCTCTGAGTAAGGGGAGCCTCCTACCTGCTTACATGGCCAATTGATCGATTACCTTCTATGAAAAGCTCAAAGTTGGAATCATTAAGATCTGATTACCGAATATCAAGTCGATTGGTCTTCCACTGTAGTAGAGTTGCTAAGAACTTTCCGGCGTTGATTAGTCTCGGCTGGATACAGTGGGCTAGTTGCATCGGGAGATTGGACCTTTCTATTAACATGAGGATCCAATAACTGTTAGATGAGGACCCAATCACAGCTTTATTTTCATGGGATATACGGTGGGTCTGACTTAACCAAGGAATGGATCCAATAACTGTTAGGTGAGGTCCTTATAACTTGGAGACCAGGTTAGCTCAATTTGCTTACGAAGCATTGTACAAGAGTTGTACACTCATCGTCTATGTATCTCCAATAACTGTTAGGTGAGGTGACATATAGATTGGTGGGACCGCAGCACCCCACTCAAAATCCTAAGTCGCAGGTTTCCGTATCTTTACCAGGGGAGTATGAGAGATCCGAGAAATAGTAGGAGGATTTGATCCAATTTTATTTTAAAAGTTTCTAAAACAAATTAATGTCAAATACAAATTTCTAATTAGAATCTTTACTCTCTGCAGATGTTAATGGCTTCCAACCCGATAGTTCGAATTCTAGATAACAATAGGTTGACCGGACCAAACTACAAAGATTGGCTCCGTAACTTGAAGATCGTCTTGAGTTGCAAAAAGATAGCTTATGTTCTTGATCATGAACTCCCGGTGTTACCAGCCCGTGCAACCAATGAGCAGCGTGAGACGCATGCAAAATGGTTGGATGACGACAATAAGGTTAGGTGCTACATTTTGGCATCCATGTCCAACGAATTGCAATGCCAGCATGAGAGCATGAAGACTGCTAAGGACATAACTTGATCACCTACAAGAGTTGTATGGTGAGCAGAGTCGCGCAGCGAAGTTTGAAGTATCCAAGCGGCTCTTTAAAGCCAAGATGCGCGATGGGCAGTCCGTCCATGAACATGGTTTGACCATGATCAAGGATCTTGAGGAGCTTGAGAAGCTTGGCATGACCATGCACAAGGATTTGCAAACGGATTTGATCCTACAATTGTTACAATTTTCATATGGGCAGTTTATTGTAAACTACCATATAAATAAAATTAAATGCACCAAGCTTGAATTATTGAATATGTTGGTGACAACTGAGGGAGCCTTGAAAGGTTCAAGGGGCATAGTTCTCGCTGCTGAGCTAGCTTCTACTTTCAAGAGAAAGTCTACTGGGAAGAAGAAGAAGCCTGCGAAGAAGCAGAAGACCGAGAAAAGTCGAAGAAGGAAGTACCTAAGAAGAAGGCCGAACCGAAAGGAAAATTTTTCCATTGCAATGAAGACGGCCATTGGAAGAGGAACTATCCTATCTACATGGGAAACATAAAGAACAAGAAGGGTGACACGCCTTCTGAAGGTATGTCTAATATGCTCATTATTGAAACTAATCTAACGGTTTCTTCTATTTCCAGTTGGGTTATAGACTCTGGTTCTAGTGTTCACTTGTGAACTATCATGCAGGGTTTAAAGGAAAGTAGAAGGCTTACGGAAGGTGCGGTAACCCTACGGATTGGCAATGGAGCAAGAGTTGCTGCTGTAGGCACATTTTATTTGCATTTATCATCAGAATTTAGTTTGAAACTTAGAGATTGTTATTTTGTACCTAGTGCTAGCAGAAATCTGATTTCTGTATCTTGTCTAGCATAGGAACATTATGAATTCAATTTCAATAAAGACTACGTTTCCATTTCTTTGCGAAATAAACTGTTTGGACGTGGTTTTATGATTGACGGACTCTATCACTTACATATGGATGTATCTGTGAACGTATCTGAGCATACAATGAGCACCATAGGATCTAAAAGATCTAGAGATGAGATAAATCAAAAGTATTTGTGGCACCTCAGACTTGGTCATATAGGAGAAGATAGAATTAACAAATTGGAGAAACTAGGGCTTTTGAGTTCCTTGACTTCTGAGTCATATCCGATTTGTGAATCCTGCCTTTAAGAAAAAATGGCCAAATTACCCTTTGTAGGATACGGGGAGAGGTCCACTGAAATACTTGCCCTAGTACACACTGATGTGTGTGGCCCATTCGATGTGCAGGCTGGGGGTCAATTTTTCTACTTTATTACTTTTACCGATAATTTCTCACGATATGGTTATGTCTATCTTATGAGACATAAATCTGAAGCATTTGAAAGGTTCAAAGAATTCAGATTTAAAGTAGAAAAATAGACAGAAAAACTCATTAAGGTTCTTCGATCAGATCGAGGAGGAGAATACCTTAGTGGAGAGTTTCGCGATTATCTTAAACAAAATGGTATAGTTTCACAATGGACATCTCTTGGAACATCTCAACTCAACGGAGTGTCAGAAAGGAGGAATCGGATCCTATTGGATATGGTCAGGTCCATGATGAGCTTCACTGACTTATCCTTATTCTTGTGGGGAGATGCCCTACTTACAGCTATCTACATATTGAATAGAGTTCCCTCTAAGTCTGTTCCTACCACACCGTATGAGATATGGTATGGTAAGAAACCAAGTCTTGTGTTGACCCCCTAATGGATTTTGATGAATACAAAACACTAGAGTATAATTCCATTTATCTTAACAATTTAATTGAGGAATTCATGTGATTAATTGAGAATATTGTTAAGAAATGTCTAGGCAAGTTCCCATAATTTTTATGAATTTATTGAAGAATATTTTGAGTTAAAGAAAACAGATCAGGGACAGCCGAGACGTCTCCGGATAGTTTCAGAGACGTCTCTGGGACAAACAGGAAGAACCGGCACACTTGGAGACGTCCCCGACACCTGCCGAGTCGTCCCCGCGTTAGCGGAGTCGACTCTCTCAGTAGCGGAGTCGACTCTCTCAGTGGCGGCAGAAAGGCAGTTTTCAAGAGATATGCGCGAGACGTCCCCACAGTAAGCCGAGTCGTCCCCGCAAGTAAAAAGGAAACTTCCCGAGTCGTCCCCAAGATAGCGGAGACGGCTCTCTCAGGGTTTTCCAGATAATGGTTTTTTGGGTGATAAGGAAGCGGAGTCGACCCTGAGACAGCGGAGTCGTCCCCATGCATAAAGTGCAGACAACCCGAGACGTCCCCTGAAGGAGCGGAGTCGACTCTCTCAGGAAATACCAGAGGACATGTTCTTCGGAGATAAAGAAGCGGAGTCGTCCCCAGATCAGCGGAGTCGTCCCCATTCAAAAAGTGCAAACAAGCCGAGACGTCCCCTGAAAGTGCCGAGTCGACCCCAGACAACGGAAAAAGTAAAATCTTGTAGCCGAGACGTCTCCCGTTGAAGCGGAGACGTCCCCGGAGTGACTGGGACGCGACTGACAGCTTTTCAGGTTTGGTTTGAATTTCAAATCCTTCTTTCTTTGTCTCTAACGGCTATATTTGCTTTTTTGGGCTATAAAAGGGACCTCTTAAGTGCTTCTCAACAACTCTTCACCAACCCAAAGCTAGATCATTCAAGAGAGAAGTAAGAAAGAAAAGTTCAAGGGAGTGAGTGCATTCAAGTGAAGAAATCAAATGTTTTCAAGCTTCCCAAGTGATTTCAAGCTCAATCACTCTCGTGCGCTTGGGATTAAAAGCTCACACTCAATCCTACGCGCTCCACATCGGAAGAATCAATATCTCCCACGCTTCCAACGGCAAAAGGATTCTTCCGGGTTCTATTGTTCATAATTGTCATATTTGCTTTTTAGAGCTTTACTTTTCCTTTGTAAACTCTTTTATTGTGGTGCTTGTTCCAGTCAAGGGACTTGGAACAAGAGAAAGGCGTCCCAAGCCTAAGTGAAATTGGGGGTTTTAGGGTTTGTTGTGAGCCCGGTGTAAAACAACGAGTTGGGTAGTAAACTCGCAAAACTACCGTACTGTAATCGTGGATTATAGTGAAAATTCCCAAAGGTGATTTGGGGAGTGGATGTAGGAGCAGTGGAAGCTCCGAACCACTATAAAACATTGTGTTTGCGATTGACCTTTCTTATTCCTCCTTCTTTACTTTAGTGCATATATTCGTGTGTTTTATTTTTAATTAGTCAAAAGCTTTTAAAACACCCAATTCACCCCCCTCTTGGGTGACCATCTCTGGGCAACAAGTGGTATCAGAGCGGGTGCTCTGTGTATTTCTTGAAAGACCTAACCGTCTTAGCCAAAGATCTAGATGGCAACACCCTTTAACAATGTTCCTGCCGAGGGGCAAGCAACCAATAGACCTCCACTCTTCAATGGGACAAATTATACCTATTGGAAGACTAGAATGAGAATCTTCATTCAAGCACAAGACTATGCCTTGTGGAGGGTTATAGTCAAGGGACCACAAGAACCATCACACATGGTTAATGGCATTCGAGTTCCCAAACCTGAGGAGGATTGGGATGAGGATGATGATAGGATGGCTCAACTTAATTCTAGAGCCATGAACTCATTATTTTGTTCTCTAGATGTAAATGAGTTCAATAGAGTCTCCACATGTACTTCCGCTAAGGAAATATGGGATAGGCTTGAAGTTACCCACGAGGGTACAAATCAAGTCAAAGAGTCTAAAGTGAACATTCTAGTTCACAAGTATGAGTTGTTTAAGATGGAACCCAATGAAACCATCACATGCATGTTTACTCCCTTTACCGATATAATTAATGGTCTAAAGAGTTTGGGTAAATCTTATACTAACCCAGAACTTGTGAGTAAAATTCTCAGGTCTTTGCCGAAAGCATGGGAAGCAAAGGTCACGGCGATCATAGAAGCCAAAGACCTCAACACTTTGGGATTAGAACAACTACTGGGCTCATTGATGACGCATGAGCTCACAATGAAGCAACATGAAGAAGAGTTGCCGAAGAAAAGGACAATCGCACTCAAGGCTACCTCAAGTGTGTGTGAAGAAGAGAGTAGTGAGAGTGAAGAAGAAAGCCAAGATGAGGATTTGGGTTTGATAGTAAAGAAGTTTAAGAAATTCATGAGAAGAAAGAAACCTTTCCCAAGAAAGAAATTTGGAGGGAGAAATGATTGGGAAAAAGAAAAGGAAAAAGAAAGAGATCCAATCATATGCTATGATTGCAAGAGACCGGGACACGTTCGTTCCAAATGCCCTCAACAAAAGAAGTATTTTGGAAAGGAGAAGAAGAAGGCATTGAAGGCAACATGGGATGATAGTGACACATCATCCTCCGAGGAAGAGAAGGAAGAGACCGCCAATTTGTGCTTCATGGCGTTCGAAGACGACGAGGTATGTCAAAACCCAACTATAAATTTTACTTTAGAAGAATTATATGAAGCTTTTCAAGAACTTATGGGTGATTGTAGTATGTTAGGAGCAAAGAATAAAGAGTTAAAAGCCTCCAATCAAAAACTAAAGGAAGATTTTGAAAACCTATTAATTGAAAAGGAGAGCGTTAAAAATATTAACACTACTAACCTAGAAATCAAAAATTCAAAACTTAGCATTGAAAATGAAAAGGCAAAAACACTAATTAAGGAATTAAATCTAAAAGTAAAATCCCTACTTGATAATAATACCTCACTTGCACAAAATGTTGAATCCCTTAAAAAAGATAAGGAAGAACTAGTTAAAAAAAATTTGAATCTTAAGAATGAGGTACATAAGTACAAACCAATTGTTGAAAAATTCACACAAAGCTCTGAAAAATTAAATCTTATTCTTTCAAATCAAAGAACTGTTTTCAATAAAGCCGGATTAGGATATAAAACTAACACACAACAAAAATACCTAAAGAATTTCTTTGTAAAAGCAAAAAATGTAAAAACTGAAAAACCAACATGCTTTCTTTGTGGAAAGAATGGACATAAAGCCTACTCTTGTATTCAAAGAAAAATCCAAACTAACAAGAATACATTTGTAAAGGCTAAAAGCATAACTAAAGTATGGGTGCCTAAGGGAACCAACTACACTAACCACGAAGGACCCAAGAAAACTTGGGTACCTAAGAGCTTCACATGATCATTTTGCAGGTATGCCTTGCAGCCGGGAATAAAAAGAGAATGTGGTATCTTGATAGTGGTTGCTCAAGGCATATGACCGGTGACAAGAGTCTCTTCGTCACCTTGGAATCAAAAGAAGGAGGAGTAGTCACATTTGGAGATAATGCTATAGGCCGAATTATTGGTATGGGTAAAATCTCCATATCACCCTCCTCATTTATTGATAATGTATTGTTAGTTAATGGACTAAAACATAATTTATTAAGTATAAGTCAATTTTGTGACAAGGGCTTTAAAGTGTCATTTGAATCATCACTATGCATAATTAGTAGTCCAAATGATAATGAGATCATACTCACAGGACATAGGCATGGAAATGTTTACATGGTAGATCTTGATGATCTCACCATGAAGGATGGCCAATGTCTTGTAGCCATGAATCCCAAAGTCAATGAGACTAGTTGGTTATGGCATCGTAGGTTAGGGCATGCTAGCATGGACTTAATCTCCAAATTAATTACAAAAGATCTAGTCAAAGGACTACCAAAAATAGACTTTGAGAAGAATAAAATTTGCGCTGCATGTCAATTAGGGAAACAAACAAGAAGTTCCTTCAAGTCTAAGAACATAGTCTCAACATCAAAACCCTTAGAACTAATTCACATGGATTTGTTTGGACCCACTAGAACTGCTAGTCTAGGGGGTAAGAAATTTGGTCTTGTAATTGTTGATGATTTTTCACTTTTTACATGGGTTTCATTTCTTGCACACAAAGATGAGTCCTTTTCCGCTTTTATCAAGTTTCATAATAGGGTTTCAAATGAACTCAATCTTAAACTAAAAGCAATTAGGAGTGATCATGGTACCGAGTTTGAAAATCAGTATTTTGAAAAATTTTGTGAAGAAAATGGTATCAACACAACTTCTCGGCACCTAGGACACCCCAACAAAATGGGGTGGTAGAAAGGAAGAATCGCATACTAGCAGATATGGCTCGTACCATGTTGTGCGAATCGGATCTACCAAAGTATTTTTGGGCTGAAGCAATAAATACTTCATGTTATATCTTAAATCGTGCTTTAGTTAGATCCATCTTAAAGAAAACACCTTATGAGTTGATAAAAAGTAAGAAACCTAATATAAGTTATTTTCATGTTTTCGGTTGTCGATGCTTTATTTTGAACAATGGAAAGGACAATCTAAGTAAATTTAGTGCTAAATCAGATGAGGGGATCTTCTTAGGTTATTCCTCATCTAGTAGAGCATACAGGGTCTTCAACAAGAGAACTCTCGTTGTTGAAGAATCCATTCATGTTGTTTTTGATGAAACTAATGGAGATTCTTCTAGAAAAGAAGAAGATGGTGATGTAGGTATACTTGAAGACCAAATGAAGGAACTCTCCACTCAAGACAAACAACATGAGGATGATATCAAAGAAGATACAAATCAGCGAGATGAAGAAGATCAACCTCCTTCAAGAAATCAAGATCTTCCCAAAGAATGGAGGTATGCACATGGTCATCCAAAGGATCTAATCCTTGGTGATCCTTCACAAGGTATAAGAACTAGATCCTCTTTAAGAAACACTAGTAATTATCTTGCTTTCGTTTCACAAATAGAGCCTAAATCACTAGAAGAAGCTGAAAAAGATGATAATTGGATGAATGCTATGCAAGAGGAATTAAACCAATTCGAAAGAAATGAAGTTTGGACTCTAATGAAAAGACCCCCTAATGTTTCAATTATAGGCACCAAGTGGGTATATAGAAATAAACTAGATGAAGATGGAATAGTAATAAGAAACAAAGCTAGGCTAGTGGCCAAAGGATATAATCAGGAGGAAGGAATAGATTTTGATGAAACTTTTGCTCCTGTTGCTAGGTTAGAGGCTATTAGACTACTTTTGGTATATGCATGCTTCATGGATTTTAAACTCTATCAAATGGATGTAAAAAGTGCATTTTTAAATGGTTATATAATGGAGGAAGTTTATGTAGGACAACCTCCAGGTTTTGAAAATCACTTACATCCAGATTATGTGTATAAATTGCATAAAGCATTGTATGGCCTTAAGCAAGCCCCTAGGGCATGGTATGAAAGATTAAGTAATTTCCTAATTGAAAACAAATTTAAGAGAGGAAATGTAGACAAAATCCTCTTTATTAAAAGAAAAGGAAATGACCTATTGCTTGTACAAATTTATGTGGATGATATAATTTTTGGTGCTACTAATGACAGTCTTTGTCAAGAGTTTGCCAAGCTTATGCAGGGAGAATTTGAAATGAGCATGATGGGTGAGCTCAACTTCTTCCTTGGGCTACAAATAAAACAATCAGAGGAGGGCATCTTCATCAGTCAGTCCAAATACATCAAGGAAATGTTGGAAAAATTCAAGATGAAGGATGCAAAGGAAATCAGCACACCCATGAGCTCAAGTTGCAAGCTTGACAAAGATGAAAAAGGTAAAAGTATAGACTGCAAATTGTACAGAGGTATGATAGGCTCTCTACTTTACCTTACTGCTAGTAGACCAGATATATTATTCAGTGTTTGTATGTGTGCTAGATACCAAGCATGTCCTAAGGAATCACACTTGCAAGCTGTTAAGAGAATTTTTAGATATCTAGTAGGGACATCTAATGTAGGCTTATGGTATTCTAAACAATCTGACATAAATTTAATTGCTTATTCCGATGCTGATTTTGCTGGGTGCAAACTCGACAGAAAAAGCACAAGTGGCACATGTCAATTCTTGGGTGCCAATTTGGTTTTTTGGTTTAGCAAGAAACAAAATTCAGTTGCCTTGTCCAAAGCTGAGGCTGAGTACATTGCAGCTGGAAGCTGTTGTGCCCAAGTTCTTTGGATTAAGCAACAACTTGAAGATTTTGGTATAAAAATGGATAATATACCAATTAAATGTGATAATACAAGTGCAATTAATTTAACAAAAAATCCTGTCCAACACTCTAAGTCAAAGCATATAGAGATTAGGCATCACTTTATTAGGGATCATGTGCTGAAAAATGATGTGATGATTGAATATGTATGTACTGAAAATCAATTGGCTGATATCTTTACAAAGCCCCTTTGTAAAGAAAGATTCAACTTCTTAAGGAATGCTTTGAGCTTGTATGATCCTAGCAAATGAATTGAACTTGTATTGCATTGTTTTGCTGTACAAACTAGTAATCAACCTCAAGGTAAACATAAGTGAAAACATGAATTCATGTAAGCTAAATGACGAACTGTTTGACTTTCCGGAGGATGGTTACCCTCCCTTGGACTCTTCATGGAGATATTTTCAGAGCCTATTTCATAGGTATTCGAAATTTGGTCAAACATTCCTCATTTCAATATTAATAATTCAAAAATTATTATCAAATTATTATAGGATGTATCATTAAGGGGGAGGATCACAAACAAATTCACTCTAAGTTTATCAAAAGAGATCATGTTGATTAGGGTGATTAAACAAAAATTGGGAGAAGATAGAATTTAGTCTGAAATTTTTCAGTGCCGAAGACGTCTCTGGCAAATCGCAGAGACGTCCCCCCAGGGGAGACGTCTCGCCTTAGTCGCGGAGACGTCTCGGGGACCGAAGGAGGGCTTTTTAAATAGGTCGAAATCGCTCGAGCCGACTCGAGCTTTCTCCTTCATTCCCGACCAAAACGAAAAACTCTAGCCTCCATTTGCTCTCCACCTCAAATCCTAGCCTCCGTTTGCTCTCCATCACAAACCCTAGCATCCATGGCACCAAAGAAGGCTAGGACGACCCGTGGAAGGCGACCTAGGGCAGCGGCCGACGGTGAGGAACGGCGGGAAGAACCCTCCGCGCCGTCTCCTCCGGTTGCTCCGCCAACCACGACTATTTCCTGTGCAAATCGCACAGTCATGACCGGAAGGTACATAGATTTCTCATTTTTAAATCATGAGGGGTTCTCTATTGGAGAGAGACTCCGAGCCCAAGGGTGGGAGCACTTTTGTACCCTCAATACCTCGACCTACCCCGGCCTAGTTAGAGAACTTTTTAGCAATATGGCCTTAGGGGATATAGGGTACACTGCATATGTCCGAGGGACATTAGTAGAAGTCAATGAAGATGTCCTATCCACTGTCTTACAAATTTCTAAGGACGGTGAGGCTCCAACCTCACATCCCCAAAGGGAATCAGCCCTAAATCTACTTTTAGGAAGAGAGGACTGCGGCCCTCTTGATGTTGTCAATTCTCAGGACCTAAATGCAGAGATGAGACTTCTTTTAAGTATTGTCAACCGGGTCCTATTTCCCAAAACCGGTCGCTTCGATTTTGTTTCGGAGCGAGATTTAGTTATAATGCACCATATCCTACTAGGGATCCCTCTAAACCTCCCTAGACTCATGCTAAATTACATTGCCCTATGTCATAGGTATTCTAGGTTTAGTATACCCTATGGCATGATCTTTACCTTAATCTTTAAACACTTCAAGGTTTCCATTCCAACAAATGAACCTGCAAAGCCCTTGAGAAACACCGACTATTACAATGAGGGCACAATGAGAAGAATGGAATTTCATAAGATAGATGGATCGTGGGTCAAGGTACCAAAGAGAAAAACCCAAATCCTAGAGCCTGAGATCCCACATCATGAGTCTGACCATCACTCTCCTCCACCTAGCCACATGGATATCCCTGATATTCCCTCCAGCTCAGCTGGACCTTCCACATCCATGCCACCACCTCCTCCAGTTAGTAGGCCCTCCTTTCTGTCAGAGGATCAGATGCGCACCTTAGCATCTGCCATTTGCCAGCAGATGAGGGAGGAGATGAGATCCATGATCTCCACAGAGTTGGCCCCCATCAGAGCTTCACATGAAGGGATTCTACAAGAGATGAAGGATATTAGAAGTCAAATTGAAGCTACAACACAAGAAATAATGGGTGTGGGTGCCACCCAAACCATCAGATCAATAGAGCTCAAGGACAGCTTGAGGAGCATTTCCAAGAGTCTCAAAGAGCTGACAAAACCAGATGGCAACGTGGGCACCTTGGTTGCCCAACTCAGAGGGAGAATTGAAATGGCAACCATAGAGTTTGAAGCACTTGTGGCAGGTTTCCACAAGTCACAGGGAGATCAATTTAAGACCCTCATGGATTCCATCAATGCATTCATAGATGCAGCTTGTAAGGTTTATGAACAAAATACAGCTGGTAGGGCCCATGAGCAACGTCGCCGATGAGGGACATTTTGCAGGCTCTTCTTTTTGTAAATCCTAGGCTGTTTTGAAACACTTTTTGTATTAGAAATCAATACTTGTAATGATTTCTTCTTTTGACTATGTACTGACTTCGAAGATTTACAATGACATATGAATGACATACAATTTCTTTTGCAACCCTGTGTACATTTCCAACTCTGTATATGTAAATATGAATGTGCCTCTTGATGTGTCATAAGAATCTCATAACATACATTATGTATTCAAATTTGGCACAACTTATCAAAGCATATGAAACAGGGGGAGCACAACCTGAATATCAAAGGGGGAGTAAAATGAATGCTGAACTCTTTAATAAAGATAACTTGAATATCCTTGAGTGGTTAATTATATTATACTATGAATTGAGTTTTAAGCACCTAATGATAATTTGTCCCCTTCATTGTTGATGACAAAAAGGGGGAGTAGATATATAGAAAGAACCAATATGGATATTGAGATATAATTGAAAGGGGGAGTAGATATATAGAAAGAACCAATATGGATATTGAATATGGAATGCAAAATTTATAATCATACTCTAAAGTTGATTTAGAAAAGATAAAATTGAAGAATATTGACTTGATTCAAATTCAGCATCAATATTTCATTTTAACTTGATTCAAATTCAGTTGATATGCTAAAATTGCTTAAGAGCTATAAAGTTCAATCCCATGCAATTATGCACACTGTATCTAGCTCTAATCAAAACATTATACTTGTACATCTGATCAAATACTGTGTATATGTTTAAACTTCAAATTTTTGCATATACTCAGTGTTTTGTCATCATCAAAAAGGGGGAGATTGTTGACCCCCTAATGGATTTTGATGAATACAAAACACTAGAGTATAATTCCATTTATCTTAACAATTTAATTGAGGAATTCATGTGATTAATTGAGAATATTGTTAAGAAATGTCTAGGCAAGTTCCCATAATTTTTATGAATTTATTGAAGAATATTTTGAGTTAAAGAAAATAGATCAGGGACAGCCGAGATGTCTCCGGATAGTTTCAGAGACGTCTCTGGGACAAACAGGAAGAACCGGCACACTTGGAGACGTCCCCGACACCTGCCGAGTCGTCCCCGCGTTAGCGGAGTCGACTCTCTCAGTAGCGGAGTCGACTCTCTCAGTGGCGGCAGAAAGGCAGTTTTCAAGAGATATGCGCGAGACGTCCCCACAGTAAGCCGAGTCGTCCCCGCAAGTAAAAAGGAGACTTCCCGAGTCGTCCCCAAGATAGCGGAGACGGCTCTCTCAGGGTTTTCCAGAGAATGGTTTTTTGGGTGATAAGGAAGCGGAGTCGACCCGGAGACAGCGGAGTCGTCCCCATGCATAAAGTGCAGACAACCCGAGACGTCCCCTGAAGGAGCGGAGTCGACTCTCTCAGGAAATACCAGAGGACATGTTCTTCGGAGATAAAGAAGCGGAGTCGTCCCCAGATCAGCGGAGTCGTCCCCATTCAAAAAGTGCAAACAAGCCGAGACGTCCCCTGAAAGTGCCGAGTCGACCCCAGACAACGGAAAAAGTAAAATCTTGTAGCCGAGACGTCTCCCGTTGAAGCGGAGACGTCCCCGGAGTGACTGGGACGCGACAGACAGCTTTTCAGGTTTGGTTTGAATTTCAAATCCTTCTTTCTTTGTCTCTAACGGCTATATTTGCTTTTTTGGGCTATAAAAGGGACCTCTTAAGTGCTTCTCAACAACTCTTCACCAACCCAAAGCTAGATCATTCAAGAGAGAAGTAAGAAAGAAAAGTTCAAGGGAGTGAGTGCATTCAAGTGAAGAAATCAAGTGTTTTCAAGCTTCCCAAGTGATTTCAAGCTCAATCACTCTCGTGCGCTTGGGATTAAAAGCTCACACTCAATCCTACGCGCTCCACATCAGAAGAATCAATATCTCCCACGCTTCCAACGGCAAAAGGATTCTTCCGGGTTCTATTGTTCATAATTGTCATATTTGCTTTTTAGAGCTTTACTTTTCCTTTGTAAACTCTTTTATTGTGGTGCTTGTTCCAGTCAAGGGACTTGGAACAAGGGAAAGGCGTCCCAAGCCTAAGTGAAATTGGGGGTTTTAGGGTTTGTTGTGAGCCCGGTGTAAAATAACGAGTTGGGTAGTAAACTCGCAAAACTACCGTACTGTAATCGTGGATTATAGTGGAAATTTCCAAAGGTGATTTGGGGAGTGGATGTAGGAGCAGTGGAAGCTCCGAACCACTATAAAACATTGTGTTTGCGATTGACCTTTCTTATTCCTCCTTCTTTACTTTAGTGCATATATTCGTGTGTTTTATTTTTAATTAGTCAAAAGCTTTTAAAACACCCAATTCACCCCCCTCTTGGGTGACCATCTCTGGGCAACATCTTGGTTATCTCAAGATTTGGGGATGTCCGACCCAAGTCAAGCGATAACAGGCAGATAAGTTAGAGGCTAGGACAATTGGTGCTCGTTTTATCAGATATCCTAAAGAGTCGTTAGGATATAATTTTTACATCCGAGAGGATCACAAAGTATTTGTGAGCTGACATGCCATCTTCTTGGAAAAACAGTTTATCCTTGATAGAGGCAGTGGAAGAAAAATTGAGCTCGAAGAGAAAGTCTCTGAATGATAGTCATGAGAGGTCTTTGCAAAGAGCTAGCACTCCGGTATGACCCTATCTCGAATGATTAGATCCTCATGTGGATACCTGTAGAGGCCAGACACATGTGCGGCTTAACCAGGAACCTAAAAAGATCATCAAGCTGCGGTGTTCTACACCTGCAGAATTTTTGAAGATGAGATCTTCAAATTTATAACTTCTGATTTTTGTTTCAGTTTTATGAATCTTAATCAACCCTCCTCAGATCCTATTATTCCCTTCCTAATACGTTCAAAGATCTTCTGGATTTGGATCCAGAAAAATTTTTGAATTCTACAATCTACGGCGCGTTCATACGATGAACGACGTCCCGTTCGAATTCCGCTGCGAACGTTGCATCGAACAGGGCGTATCTTAGCACTTTCTTTGGATTTTTGGTTTCCTCCGCTTTCCCTGTTTTGAGATCTATCCTCTCTCTTTGTCGGAAGTGTCGCTGCTATCGCTTGACCGCCGGATCGAGCAGCCACGGCCGTGATCTCCCTCCCGCCGCCTCTGCCACCGCCGGTAAGCTCCCTCCGCTCTTCGATTTCAAGCTTAATCATGCTACATTCCTTCCTCTATTTAGCCCCCAAACCGAGACCACTCCGGTCTCTTTCTTGATGCCGGCCACTGCAGCAGCCGCCGGCCGCCCCTGCGATCGGCTGGCCATCGACTAGGGGATGGCCTCCGGCCACCCCGCTGACACCATTCCTCTCCCATTTTCCCTTCTTCCCCTGTCCGTGGGGGTTTAGGGAAGGAGGAGGCCCATCATGGGCCAAACTGGGCCTTGGGCCCTGTTCACCGTGGGCCCAACTTGGGCCCAGTTCAGCCTAGTTGGCCCTATTTCGGCAGTACCCTTTGTGGGCCCAGCTTGGGCCCAGTTTAGACCCGAAATCCGAAATCCAGTTCAAACCTGAAACCAAGTTCAGATCCGAAATCCGAAATCCGAAATTCGAAACCCGAACCCATTTGGTCAATAAATGGAATTTTGCAGTTAAGCCCCTGACGGTCTATTATTCTACAAAAGAGTCTTCCGTAATTTATGTTTGATCCCTATAAAAAAGTTAGATTGCATAAATGTCCATTTAGAGGCCAACTTTGGGGGCCCTATTGGGCCGGGTCTATGCGGGCCCATTGGGCCTTGCTCGATGTGGGCCTTATCGGGCCATGCCCATTATGGGCCAACTCTGGGTTCTGTTGGGCTGTGTCCAATAATATTATTTTTGGTTTTGCTTAGCTCTAAAATTAACAAAAAAAATTAAATAAATTTAAACAGGTGAACCTGATCTGCCTACCTGAAGCAGGAGTTAAGCGAGAAGAGGTAAGTAACTTAATACTTCAAGTGTGATCTCCAAATTATTTGATAAACTGATTAAGTTTTGACATATGTTTTGTATTCAGTAAAATGGGTCAGGCATGTTAAATTTTATTTGAAAATTCTGTTATATGATCTGAAATCCGTGAAATATGACTAGACAGTTTATGAAATCTATTTTTGTATATATGTATTCTCAGCATGGCTATGACCTATTCTATTCTGTTCTGACCCCGCCAATGGGGATTATACGTTGGATCTGTCGACTTGTAATCTGTGAGGAACCGATTTCGACACCGCACCACCGGTGATTAGAAAGTGGTTTTTGGACACCGTTGCCATCGGTGACTAACAATATTGGTTTTTGGCACTTTGTGCAACCCATGCCACTGGGTTACATGGCCGTAGCTTATAATGTTGGGATTATGATATCAGAGTTTTTGTAAAAATGATAATAAGTTTTGAAAAGAGAAAAATGATGTTATTTGTGATTTATTCCCAGTCATTGTTTTGTATTTGATCTGATATGCTTTGATCCCACTCTGAGGTATTTTGTTGCTTACTGGGCTAGTGTAGCTCATTATTTTATTTTCTCTGTTTTTCAGATCTAGAGACTTGATCGTACAGGATTGGAGAGTGCACTAGAATTTTCGATTATTCCTTCAGTTTTTAGCATCTTAGCTAAATTAGCTTGGACATTTGAATTATGTTGGCATATGCTATTTTGAAATTTTATAAGACTGCTTCGAATATTTTAATTATTTATGTCAATTTTAAGTATTTATATTCACTTCGATATGATCAGCTGTCTTGCACGCGTGTGCGGCCCGCTGTGCAGGCGTGCGGCGTCTGTCGCGTTCCGAGCTCGGGGCGTGACAGATTTGGTGGTATCAGAGCTCAGGTTAAGATCACTAGGGATTGTAACAGAAACATTTATAGCTTAAGTTTTAGGATCCTTAGGATTCGTCGGAAAGTTTGAGAGAATGGGTAGGAATTAGGCAATGAAACACAACTTTTTGTTTGCTTTTGATATTGGTAAATTTATGTTATTTTATCTGAATTTTATTTGACACACTTATTAAAAGCAGAATGCTAGCTAACTGTGCTCGTAGCTAAAGTGTGAATAAACTATTTTGAGAGAGTTTTCTTGATGGAGAAATTGTATTTCAGGTTATGATTAAATAAGATTTTGATAAAATTAAGTAAAGAAATATTAACCATGGAATATTATCATGCATTATAAATTATAGTTTCGAAGTTTAACTTGACATGGGGTACTGTGATGTTACTTCTAGTTTGAAGTTAATTGATTCGGTGGCATGTTAAGGTTCACATATAAAGTGTTGATTTAAGGTCTTTTGTTGTCCGATTCCTGTTTACCTAAAAATACGCTAAACAGATCGTTGTTAGAACCGACAAACAAAGTTCAATTTAATTATACTCTTACCTTTTCTACTCGAATAATAGTGGTTGTAAGAGGTCGATCCACAGGGAGGCGATTGGAGTTGCATAAAAATTAAAACGTTCACTCGGATTCAGAATTGATTTTTGAATAACAAAAGAAAAACATTACTTCGGGAATGTTGATAGATTCTCTAGTCTACCGGAGAATAATTTTTTAATTGAAATTAACTAGAAGACATGTACTTAGATTCAAAGAGCATTTATATATTTAACTAATCAAAGAAGAGCTTTGGCATAAATTAAAATGGATGAAACTAAGAGGATTGAAGCAAACATGAATTTCATAAAAGAAGATTTAATGTATTGCATAAAAGAAATTAAAATTTCAGCATAAATAAAATCTTAAAAGTAAGACTCTCCACCAAAATAAAATTCTCTAAAGTTAAAACTTAAAACATTATTCTCAATTAAAACTCAAACTCAAAACACATTGCTCCCAATTAAAATAAAACTAAACATGAAAAGAAAAAAAGAGAAAAAAAAACAAAACAAAGCACTGTGCTCTGTTTGAAAACAGAGCATGAACACTCCTCCTCTCCCGACCCGCTCGTCTTCTCCTTCCTCTGTTCTTTGGAACCGACCACCCAGCCGAGAGCTCCACTCCTCCTCCTTCTTTCTTATTAAGATTTTCTTAATGAAAATTTCTCATTAATGGAAGCCGAGAGCCCGAAGGAATTGCTCTGCATATCATCCGGTCTCAGACTTTTCTTCTTTCTTACTGCAGTCCCTGGGTTCAAGTCCTGCACAAAAAGCTGTAGATCATACAATATGCGCACAAGAATTTCTTGTATTCAATAAAAGAAGGCAGCGAAGAAAAAAAAAAGAAGAAAAAAAAACTGGTATCGGATATCGTCTCTTGAAAGGAAATGCGAAGAGGATTAGGCATCAGAAGAAAACGAGCGATCAGGTTGGGATATGTACCTGCAAGGACGAGAATGATGTAGAATATCAAATAGTTGCCGAGTAGTATAACTTCCATCCCTCGCTTGCTGAAGCAGCCGCAAAATATGAGGAATAAATTGATGGGCCTGTTTGCCAATTATCTTCCATTCATTGCTACAGAAAGAGGAAAGAAAGGAGACACAGGGGTGGAAACCATTTCTGACCTTTTTCTTGTACGGTTGACTGTCGTTGGCCTATACTTGCTGATTGCTTCAACATGAGATGGGTGTTGTTTCATCGGATTGAAGGCCAATCGGGCAGCCCTCGGCGGCAGATTTTGTTGGAGAGAGTCAACTTGTGGAGGGAAGGGAAGCATGGTTGGTCTTCGCCAGCACCTACTAACCACTCTGGGAGAGAGACTGCTTCTCGATCATCGAGCTGTATGTGCTCCACGGCATTCACACCCTCCACAACCTTCAATTCCTCACAATCATAAACGTCTAAGTGTTTGAGTCTAGGAAAGTTGGACGCTCTCTCCAAACTCGAGTTGCTATACAAGATCAATTCTGTAAGAGAGGGGAGGTTTTGTATTTCTCTCAGGCTGTGGGCCCTTCTAATTCGTAACTCCTTCAGTGCGGTGGCATGACAGAGGAGGCTCTCTGGAAGAGACCTCAACTTCGGACAATTATCAATATATAATTCCTTAAGAGAAAGTAGCAACGGTGTTGTCTGGTTGTCCTCCTCCTCCAACCGCCACCACCATTCTTCCCAATTAGTCATGTCTTCAAATCCAAGTTTCTCTAGTTTGGGAAAGTAGGAGGAGAAGCAAGAATCTGTTTGTCTTCCATTCCGCCCTCTTGCACCAGCACTACCATCCGCCAGCACCAAGAATTCAGGCCCGATGCTCGTGACTTCAGAAGCACCTTTAATCCATAGGCAATCTAGTTGGGGCAGCATTCCCAAGGATGGAAGTTGTTGGCATAGAGCAAAATCCCGCAGATCCAGCCTTCGTATGTTGCGGAGTGATGACGAGGAGGGTGTCATCATCCAGCTGGGAAACTCACGGCCGAAGTAGCCATTGATTTCAAGCTGTTGAAGGCATGGCGGTGGGTAGAGTTCCTCAAAGACCTCCCCTATTCTCTTGATATCTTCCTTGTCGTAATCATTTGCACGAGGCTGCTGCACATCAGATGATCTGCTCGGTACCGTGCAACACAATTCTAGGTCGATAAGATGGGGCTTGGCTTGAAGTGCAGCGACTTTTGCTTCAGCCTTGTCTGATACCCTCTCCAAGTTTACTATTGTCAAAATTCGGAGTTGAGAGAGGGATTTCAACTCCTCCAAGGTGCAGAATCTCCTGTGCTGATGTCCCTTGTGCTCTTGCTCCTGCTCCGTATCATCTTCTCCCACTCTAGATTTGCAGCCCTCACTACCACTCACCACAAATCCCAATAATTTACTTAGTTGTTTCAGTCTCCCTATTCCCATAGGGAGACCATCAAGTGGTGCACCCCTGACGTCTAGAATCCTTAGATTGATTAACCCCACGACACCATTAGGGAGGTTGTGCAAATATTTACAATTCGGGAGGAGCAGGAATTGGAGATTTCTAAGATTTCCTATGCTCTCTGGTATCTCTCTTATTCGAGTCGCATCGAGATCAAGACGTCTAAGGTGCACAAGATCTCCCAAGGAAGTTAGGAGATTGCAAATGGCAGTTTCACTTAAGTTCAGGACCCTTAAACTCCTCAGCTTTTTGAAGAGATCTTCTGGAAGATCCCGAATAAGTGGGGAATAAGAGAATGACAGGGTTTTCAAGGATGTCTGTTTCATTATAAAGTCTGGTATGGTTACTAATTTTTCATCTACAATCGATAAACGGCGTAATTTTATCGATGCTGGTGAGGAAGAGGAGGACATGATCTTGTTTTCAAATGCTCGTGCATCTCCGATGAAGCACTAATCCCCTGCTATATGCTGAGCTAGAGATCGCAGGAGGTCATGCATCCTGCAACCTGATTGATCATACCAATGAGGATCCGGCTGTAGGAGGTTCCTTTGTACCAACTCCTTCCAATATCCTTCTGCCACATCTTCCAAGGGCGTATTGTCTTCGGATGTTACAAAGCCCTCTGCAGTACAACTATTAAGAAAAAAAGCTTGAGGAATTAGGTAGTCCTCAGGAAATAATGAAAAGCAAGTGAAGCACTGCTTGAGAGGAGGTGGTAAATGCAGATAGCTCAAGTACAAAGCACCCATCGCCCCATCCGGAAGCTTAGTAAAAGACCATGCTGAGCTAGAAAGGATCTTTTCCCATTCTGATTGCCTTTTCGCTTTGGTTCGAAGAACCCCTCCAATTGCCCTAAGACCAAGGGGAAGGCCATCACATTTTTCTACGATTCTCATCCCGACATCCTTTAACACATCCCTTTCTCCTTCCTCGCCTTCTTCAAACACCATCTTGCAAATTAATGACCAACCATCCTCTCGAGACAACTTATCCACTATATGAGTTTGTATAGCACCCATCTGTTGAGCAATATTTATATTTCTAGTTGTTATCAAAATTCTACTATCTGCCAGACCACTCTGCAAAGGATTTCTCAATAGCTTATCCCATACTTGTGCATCCCAAACATCATCCAAGACTGCAAAGAATTTTTTGTTCCTAAGTGATTCGCTAAGCATGGGTTCAAGCACTTCCTTCTCTTTAGCATGTCCAGGATCACCACCAGCTTGTTGTACGATGGATCTCAGTAAATCGGACTCTGAGAACTCTTGGGACACGCACAACCAAATCCGTGGCATTTGGTTGAAGTTGTCCCGAAGCTTTTCATCATTATAAATTTTTTGAGCAAGAGTAGTTTTGCCTATCCCACCCGTGCCGACAATAGCAAAGACTGGAATTTTTTTCTTATATTCTTTTGTCAACAAGTCCACCAAACTCTTTGTATCATCCTCAATTTTCTCTCCCACAAGATCAGGCTCAACAAGTACAGGAGATGTTTTGGGGCTAATTCTACTCTTATAGTGGTCATCACGAGGAGCAGGTGTAAGATGGAGGTCGATTTTGTCCTTGGCAATTTCATCAAGCCTAAGGATGAGATCCCTAATTCTTTTGCCAATCTTATGACGGAATCCAACTTTGTGCAAGCAAGCAATGGGAGGGAAGCAACAACGTACCGACTCAGCATAACGAGATGAGGATGAGTTTGAGCTGAGAAGCTTCTCACCCTCGATCCGACATTCATCAATGATGTCATCTGCATCGTACATGAGATCTCGCAACTCGTTGAGCCAGCGGTTGATGCTTTGGTTGTCGAAGCGTCTATTCTCTGCATCAACAAGAACATCCTGCATCCTCTCCAGCTTCCTATGGAGCTTCTTGATTTCATCAGGCACACCCAAAATCTTGGCAGCCTCTTCCTTCGCATAGGTTAATAGCATCTCACACAATCTGGAGACGAAGGCATCCGCGATCATGGCCATCTTTTGATTCTCGAAGTGCAAGATGATGGGAGGATGGAGAGCCGGAACTGGTAGGGTACTCTTGCACTCTCGACAACGAGAACTATTTAAAGACTGCTAATACCCTTCCACTCGTCCGAAACACGACACGCAATATGGAAGAGCTATTTTCATTACTTTACTCCAAAATAAAGATACCATTCCTTGCCACCCCCAAAAAAAAAGCAAAGATGCCGTTCCTTGTTTTTTTTTTAAAAAAAAAGCAAAGATGCCTTTCCTTTCTTGAAAAAAAGAAGAAGCAAAGATGCCTTTCCTTCCTTGAAAAAAAGAAGAAGCAAAGATGCCATTCCTTGCTTTAAAAAAAAAAAAGAAGAAGCAAAGATGCCATTCCTTGCCGAAGAAATGCAAAGATGCCATTCTTTACTCCAAATTGCTTGACTGGGTTATCAAAAAAAATTTTTCTTAAAACTGCATGATTGGGCAATCAAAAATATTGATTCTTTCCAGGGAGGTTGGGATGATGCCTATAGTGTGCCTTGTAAGGTAAGTTAGGATAAAGTATGCCTTGCAAAGGAAGAAGGAGATCTCCGTATTAAAAATCTGCGAGAATTTAACCGGGCCCTCCTCTCTAAATGTGGTTGGAGATTACTCAAGAATGACCAAAGCCCATGGAGGCAACCCATTTCTGCTGCCTAATTCAAAAGAGGTGAAGCTTTCTCTTAGTGGGTCTCCCAAGAAGTGCTACTCTTTTCTTTGGAAGGATATTTCAAGCCGCCTTCTTCCTCTCTGTGATTCATGTGCAGCAGTAGAAACAAGAATACTAGAACAAAAAATAAAAATAAAAAAAAATAAATTGACGCCCTGTTTTGGTTCTCTTGTTCTTGCTATTTCTATTTTTATAAACAGAAACACAAAATACGTTGTAGAAAATATGCCATGTTCCTATTTTTTTTCTAGCAACTTTCATTATTTTTATAAATAGAAACATGGAACCCGTTGCCGTCGTCATCTCTGACATCCTTCAAACATGTTCCATCCTCCAGATCCTTAGCAAGCGCACCAACCACGAGGCTATCGACGATGCTTGAGCTCCTTGTCGGCTCCTCCTAGCTCTGCCTTGGGGCTTCTTTCACTGGAAAAAGAGAGCGAGCCAAACATATTTTCTGTTATCAAATTTTTTTAAAAAAAATGATAGATTTTTTGTTTTCAATATTTTTTTAAAAAAAAAGTGACAACGATGACAAATGTTCAGCCATAAAAATCCACCCACTTGCTCATTGAGACAATTGTCATCCCTATACTTATCAAACAGATAGGAGAGGGAGCAACCTCTTCCCTCTCTAAATATTCACCAATATTTCAAAAAAAAAATCCAAGGAAATAGTATCACTATCATGTTATTAGGAAACCGCGTTGTTTCAGATTTTAGGAGTGAGATTTTGAAATTTAAAATCACACGACTCTTAAGGACTTTCAAAAAGATACAAGTGGAAAAGTTGGCATTGGTTAGAAAGGAAAAATTTATCATTTTTTTTAACTAATCATGATTCTTCTTATCTAAAATCAATTGAAATTCCTCTCCATGTCATTCCTAATTTTTGGAGTTGGATTTTAAAATTTAAAATCACATGCTAATTAAGGACTTTTCAAATAGATATAAGGTAAAAAAATTGGCATTAGTTAAAAAGAAATGATTTACCATTTCTTAACTAATCAGGATTCTTCTTAACTGAAATCGATGAAAAATCCTCTCCTCCATTTCTCTCAAGCAATCTAAAGCTAGCGAGATGAAGAGATAGGCTTCCATGCTATCTCAAGGAACATTGGTAAGAAGAAGAGGGTAGAGATTCTCAATGAAATCGATATAAATAGGATCAAATCAAATCGAGATCTACTTTATTTCTCTTTATCTATAGAAAAGTTTGTTTATTAACAGTTTCTTTTATGTATTTTCTTGCCCATCAGACGATCTGATTCGTAAAATTGAAATCATTGCAAGCGTGTACGGTAAGAGTAATGGTTTTCGTGTGGCATGATTCTAGGTTTATTCTATCTACTTTTTAGCCTTTCTTTTTTTTCCCTAATGTTTTACAACTTTAGGTTTTGGAGAACAGAGATTTACTCGACAAATTTGAATTTTGAACTTTAGGATTTTGCTTGATTTTGTTTAAAGACTTTTCTGTTTTGGTTTTTATGTTGGGGATGAATGTTTGCTCATATTTGTTTCGAAGATTAAATTTTCCTCTCTTATCTTGCTTAAAATAATGATCTTGTGTGTTTGGAGTTCGGAGTTCTGCTAATATTTATTTTCAAGATTTGATTTTTTTTGGTTTTCTTGCACAAAGAAGAAAAATAATCATAATGGTTTGGGGGCGTGGGTGATGGTTGGTTGGCCAATTGAAGATGAACAAGGGTTACAAGACACCAAGTATAGGCACCTCACCTACTACTTGAGATAGGTAATAAAGTGATTCATTACCCAACTTTACCGTAAATAATTCCAGTACTCCACTCCGAGCAGTATGATCAAATGCCAGTTACATGAAACAACTTGGAACAGCAAAATCATGACTCAACATTCTGAAAACGAAAGGGAAAAAACGACACCATGAAACCTAAAAACTCATACAACCTTATTTTCCACATAAAACATTTTTCAGTAACACCACCAAAACAATCCGCTTCATCTACATGTTTTGTATCTGCACCTTCCTCCTCATCTTTGTTTCTTGCTGTCTGAAATCTTGAACCTGCAAACCTCAAATACGAAAATAAGTTAATATGGAGCTGCCTTGTGGGCAAAACCACAAAGAAATGAAATTGAATGCAAACCATCCTGTACATAGATAGTACTCCAAGATACAAGTCCAAGAAAATGTTGTCCTACAAATACATAAACATACAGTAGCAAAGCAACAAAATGAAGTCTAGAAATACAAAAACATAAGCAAACAACACAGGAAAAAACATCATTCAAGAATTGGAGTTGCTTGTTTGTGTGCACTGCAGACTTTAAGTATTCAACATGGTTGTTGGCTAGAAGTGCCACAACTTTTGCTTCAAACCTCTTTGATACCTTCTCCAACTTGTATGAGGTAAAATGCTTGAGCTGGGAGAGAGATTTCCACTCTTTTAGACTGCACAATCCACCTTGCCAAAGTCCCTTGTGCTCCTGCTCTGTCACCTCCTCCTTCTTTAGACATGTTACTTCGGCTATCATTCACTAGAAACCTAAGAAACTTATTTAGTTTGCTGCGACAGGCATGGAGAATAATGAAAAAAGGAGGAAAAAAGAGAAAAGAACAAGAGCATAGAGTCATATGGTTTAGCCTATTGACCTACTCGATAAAACAAGAGCATAGAGTATTTATGTCGTTCGGTCGATTGACCTATGTCCATAGAACAAAAGCATAGAGTATTTATGTGGTTTGGTCTATTGACCTACGTCCATAGACAGAGATGATGCAAAAGTTTCTCCGTAGAAAACTGGAGATTATAAAGTACAAGATTTTCTCACAAATCCTAGCTTCCAATACATCCAATCTCTAGAACATTTGATTGCTCTTTTCTTTTAGAGTTACAAGAGATATATATAATAGAGTAAGTCAATTTGGACTCAAACTGGTGTCCTATAATAATTCGGTTAGTTCAATCCGTGGGGGCTCTGCTCCTGTACCTCGACTAACTAATCGTACAGCCGAAACAAAACAAATATGGTTGTTAGGGAGTGCCTTTTTCCCTCCGTTGTACTTGCCTCGTTCGTTATGCTATGCTCTACATGCTTCGGTTGCTCCGTTTTGGAAAAAGTTTCCTTTCTTTCTTTCTTTCTAGAGTTTCTACTTGGATTGAAGTTTATGAAGTCAAATATATCAAAAAATTTCTCACCATCTCTTCCACATCTACCCCTTAGGGCACTAGTCTCTACAAACAACTGAAAATGGCTTAGTCAATATATTATCTAGATTCTTTATGGTGGCTATTTTCGAAACTGCAATAATACCATTGTTGATGATCTCCTGAATGTGACTGTCGATGATCTCTGCTGAGTAAATGGAGGAGAACAAAGTAAATGATGAGAGTTTATCCTTTATGGAGTTGATTGAAAGTGAGAAGCAAATGGAAGAAATCATGCAAGTAAATCTCTCCAATTGCATGAGAGGTGAAAACGACTTCATTGGAGAACATAATTAATATGATCTTTATATCTTCGATGAGTTCCACGAAAGGAACAAAGATAGCTCAGTCATAGGAGTGACAGAAGCAGAAGCAACCTTTGCTAATACCCTACTCAAGTTATTAGATGGACAACTCAAACGATTAAAGTAAAGGCTTACCCATTACGCAAGAAAGAGAAAAGTAAACATAAATTTACAAAGGAAGTTCTTTCATTGATAAAAGCCCGAAGGCTGAAGTACAAAATTAAAAATCAGTCTTACAACAAGTTTGGAGGCCGACCTCGCTTACAACAAAAAAAAGAGAGAACAAAAGGAAAGGACAAAAAAGATAACAAAATCTCAGGAGGCTGCGGCTTCATCGATGCCGGGTCGTCCACGACGATCACTTGGGGGGCTACGGCGGGACTCGGCTCGGAACCTTCCACGGCGGGCTCAGAAGAAGCTCCACCAGCAGTCTCGGGAACTCCCCCGGTGACCTCCCCAGCAGGAGCTACTTGAGCCAGTTGATCGGCCTCGGCGGTCTCGGTCTCGGCAACTTGCCCCCCGACCTCGGTCCCGGCAACTTCTCCCTCGACCTCGGTCTCGGCAGCCTCCTCCTTGTCCTCAAGCGCCGAGGGCAGGTCGAACTCGCTCTCCACGCAGAACCCTGTTGCCCAAGGTGACAACCCAAGAGAGGGGGTGAATTGGATTTTCTAAAAATTATGTTCCCTAATTTTTACTTTGAATAGAATGCAGCGGAATGATAAGATGTTATTTACTTAAACTCTTGGCAATTACAAGTAAAGCAGTGGAAAATTAAGCTAGAACAATTATACTATGGCTTTAGGGTGCAATTGATCTAAAATTAACTTATAGTTGTATGATCAATTTTAATCTATGTGTATGGTAAGAATGGAGTGGAAGCTAAGCAAATTCTAAACAATCACTTATAACTCTATAGAAAATAAAGCTAGAGATATTACACAATCAAGCATGAATGTAAGGCATGAAATACAAGAGATAAGGCATCACAAACACAAAGATGTATAGTGGTTCGGTGCACCCCAGTACCTACATCCACTCCCCAAGACCTCTTGAGAATTTCACTATAATCCCTCAGATTACAGTCGGTTGTTTTACAAGCTCACAACCCAACTTGTTGTTTTGCGAGATCATAATGAACTCGGTCGGTTTTCACAGGTTCACCGACTAGAACCAACCGATTGTTTTCACGAGCTCACAATCCAACCCAGTTGGTTTTTCCAAAGGCTCACCAACCACAACCTTACAATGATTGTTTTCCGGGTTCACAATCAACCCAGTTGGTTTTCCCAAAGGCTCACCAACCACAACCTTACAACGTTGGTTTTTCTTTTGGCTCACCAACAAACCTTAACCCCTTGATTCAATCCGTTGATTGAATCAAGTTACAAGATATTAGAACAAGAATTTAAAACAAATACAAGCTTCTTAAACAAGCAAATATAGCAATGTAAAAAAGTAGAGTAAAGAGAAGAAGCCCTCAAACAAATTTGTAGATGAAGGAACTCGGCTTCTTCTTTACTTGACCCTCTTCTGATTTGGCACGAGGTAGAAGATCACTAAGGCAGCACACAGTTGAAGAGGAAGCTTTGGGATTCACTTGAATGCTCTTCTTCTCTCTATTTTGCTTTGAATGGCCCTTTTGTGCTTTTGGAAGATTTTTCTTTGAGATCTCTTTCCTAAGTGTTCTCTCCCACTTCCATACCTTCTCCCCTTGCTCTCCCCTTGATTTTATAGCTTTAGAGGGAGTGGAAACAAAAATCTAGCCGTTAGAGACAAAAATAGAGCCGTTGGAGTTGAGAAAAAACTAGCCGTTATGCCTCCCAGCGTGCTGGAGTCGACTCGGCTAAAGTAGGAGTCGACTTGAGCACTGTAGCACTGAAAATCAACTCTCTGTTTTTTGTCTGTTTGTAGTCCTGGAGTCGACTTGCAGTCTCAGAGTCGACCTCGGAGTCGACTCGAGTACTGTAGCACTGAAAATCAACTCTCTGTTTTTTGTCTGTTTGCAGTCCTGGAGTCGACCTGCAGTCTCGGAGTCGACTCGAGCACTGTAGTACTGAAAATCAACTCTCTATTTTTTTGTTTGTTCTCAGTCGGAGTCGACTCGTAAAGTTCCGGAGTCGACTCGAGCACTGTTCCTTGAAACTCCAGAGTGCCAGAGTCGACTCTGAACTTCTAGGAGTCGACTCGAGGACTATTCTTTTGAATCTTTCTTTAAATTTGCTCCTCCAACTTAAATCCTTTGAACTTGAAACTTGGGCCAATAAATTGTAGCTTTCTTCCAACTTTTTTTGAGAGCTTTTGAGGCCTTTTTGTATTTTTCCAACTTGCTATGTTCCTTGCAAAACAAATTATCTTTCTTCTTGCAACACAAACATTAGTATTTATACTTCAAGGTTTTGTGATCATCAAAATCAATCTTTAAATCAATCTTTGGGTCATCAAACCCTGATTTTGGATGGATCCCCGAAAGATCGAGTTGGGGGCAGTATCGCACCATCTGCCTCCGAAAATTTTCGAAGCTCCGGAGGAACCCGTCCACGGTCTCCTCCTCTAGCATGTCGTGGAACTCTTCCGACTCTTTGAAGAGCTCCACGACATTCTCGGCTCGCTCAAGCGCCCTCTTTTCTCGGGCCTCGAGCTGCTCGATCTTCAGGCGGAGAACTCCGCCCTCATACTTATGGCCGGCGGCTTCAGAGCGAGCCTCAGCAAGACGCGCCTCGGAGGCGCGCAGCTCCGATCTCGCCAGAGTATGCACGGCCCTCTCCTCCTCGAGCTTGTCGACGATCGCTCACCGCCCGACCTCGGTGGCCTCCCTCCGTGTGATGGCTTCCGCCAACGCGGCCTCCGACTCCGCAAGCCTCTTCTCGGCTGACTCCAGTTGTCTTTGGAATCGCCGAGACTCGTTCTGGCATTCCGAGGCAATGAATACCAGAGTATCGATTTCGTGGACATGCTGCAGGAGAAATAACGATAAGTAAAAATGAAGAGAATACCGATAGCTAAAAAATAAAATGAGAAGGCAACTTACCCGAACAGTATTGCGGTATGTCTGATCGACAATCTCCTCGAGCCCGAGGGTTCTGAACTCGGCCCGGTCGGCCGGGAGCATCGCGCGGCGGAATACTGCACGCGCGACATCGACGTCCCGGAAGGCCGAGCTACCCTCGCGGATCGGGGACTCGGAGTTGGCCGACTCCCTTCCAGAATGTCCTCCGACCCCCGGAGAACTCGGCCCGCCCGAGCTCGTAGCAACGAGGCGGGATGCGCTCGGGACCTCGGGGCCCCTGCTCGGCTCGGGCCCCGAGCACCGCAGATGAATGATAGGCCGCCCCGCTCGTTGAGAGATGGGGGCGGGACATGCCGCCGAGTCCGACGCCCCCCCAAAACCCGAGCTCGTATGCTCGGCGGCTGTGGCCCTCTCCCGGGCAGACCCCGATGTTCCGGCCCCGGAGCCCCTCACCTCGGTAGGGCCGGAAGTAGCATCCGGCCTGGCCTTCTTTCGGGGCTCGGGAAGAGCCGCACTAGCCTCGGCTGCCCTCCTCTTTAGACGAGAGAAAAGAGATGTGTTGCTGGTCGGCATGTGAGTAATATCTGAAACAAAGAAAAGAAAAACTCCAAGCAAGGAAAGGAAGAAACAAGATAAGACGGAAAGCAAAGCAATACGACTGCTCTTACCCTCGGGGCGCGCCGAACTCAGGCCGACATTCACCAAGGCCTCCTCTCTTAGGAGGTCGGTCAGGCTGATGTCCTTCCCGAGGCCTCGCAGAGCATCAAAAACCCTCTGCTCGTCCGCCGTGAGCTCGGAGAGCCTGTTGAGGGCCTTCAGCCGGGGATGTCCCCACCTCGGGTCGAATCCCCACGACACCTCGGACGCAAGAAAGAAAAATCTCCCCTTCTACTCATGGATAGAGGAAGGGGCACCTCGGAAAAGTGACATACCGCCCCAAAAGGCGAAGTATAGCCACTCCCCGTCCGCCGGCTTTGTCTTCAATAAGAAACATCGGCGGAAGACGCTCACCAAAGTCGGGATCCCATGCGCAAGGCAAAGGAACAAAAACCCGACAATAGTCCTCCACGAGTTCGGAGCGAACTGTGCTGAGACGAGTTGGTACTCCACCAGCAAGTCGATCGCGAACTCATGGAGGGAGAACCGCAGGCCGGCCCAGAGTGTCTCGACATGCACTCCGATCCGACCTGGGGGAGGACGCGTCACCCTGTCCTCCGGCCCCGCAGTTTCGAGATGAAACCCGGGCCGGAAAAAGAACCGGGTGCGGACCAACTCCAGTTCCTCCCCCGACAAACTGGACCCGACCTCACTCGAACCAAAACCCATTTTGGAAGGAAGAAAAACAACAAAAGAAGAAGAAGAAGAAGAAGAAGAAGAAGAAGAGAGAAAACCCCCTTGCTAATGTGGGGAGGTGACCTACGAGGGGGATCGCCGAGAATCGCTCTGGGGCACCACCGGGGAGGCTCTGTTACGACTGAGAAAGAAGAACAGGAGAATAGAAATGGCGGAAAAGAGGGAAGCAGCCAAGCAAGACCTTTTTAGGGCCAGATTGAAGGGTTTATATAGACCCTTCCAACGGCCCAGATCGGCAGGGCTGGATTCCGCCTTCCGTCCAGATTGCACTACATGTCGGCCTCGAAAACCGAAGCAGCGCATTTATTCTGGGCTGGTGCCTCGAGTACAGAATCGAGGCGGCATCCCGTCGCATCTCGGAGCCCCATCATGAGCCCACTACACGAGGCGACCTCGAAGGATGAAAGGGCGTCGCCCCCTCTCCTCTCATTAAAAGCACCCCGAAGCGCGCGGAGCGTCGGTACAATTTAAATCTCCCTGGCCCCCACCACTGCAATAATAGCAACTACTTCCCACGTCCGAGCTCGCGAGCAGCCCGAACTCGGAAGTCGGGGGGTAGTGTTGGGAAAATACAAATCCCCCCCAAAGCACGTGAGCATATCGCCAGCACGTGATCGGAAGCACCCTACCACGGACGCCCGACCAGGCTCCCGACCTCGGACGCCCGACCGAGCGCCCGACCTCGGCGCTCGACCTCGAAACACCCAACCGGGTACCCGACCTGGGAGCTCTCGACCTCGGAAGCCCGACCTCACCATCCACCCGCCGCGGTCACATCTTTCTGCAGCTCGCCCAGAGACCATCCCCTGCCACCGCCGCCGACAATTAATGCGCATGGTCTCTGCAGGCCTCCGGCTTACTCAATAATTAATGCGCACGGTCTCTGCAGACCTCCGGTTTGCTCAACAACTAATGTGCATGGCTCCTGCTATCTACGGATTTCAAGCCCTCCACGGCAAATCTGCTCGGCTACGTCCGAATCAGCCGTGACAGCTCCTTGGCTCCGACCTGATCTCCTACGGCAAGGCAATAATTCACACGATCGTGCATTAATTCATATGACATGCTCAATCATATGGCAGCTCCGCCCCATCACATCACAGGTAATCCAGTACCCCTCTATAAAAGGAAAACCCTCCCACCTTAGAAGGGGCTGGAGGCGGAAGCTCTGGACACATATTCTCTCTCCTTTGATACACTTGCCCCCTCTGACTTAGGCATCGGAGGGCCGGCGCCGGAACCCCGGCCACCGGCTTTTCTGCAGGCCCTCCACGGAGGACGCTGCTCGCCGACGGATCGCCGCCCGCCAGTTCTCGCCGGAGCTCCTCCTTCTCAGTGGACCGGTCGCCCCCGGGTCCAGTTTCCAGCAACACTTCTAATGCGACTGAAAGAACCTTTTAGGCCACATCACCATGCAATCATGTTTATAACAAGAGGCTTTGAGTTGAGCTGGGTTCGTTGTACCTTGTGCTTCCTTTTGGGCCATACCTACATGCGATCATGATCATGAAAGGAGGCTTTTGGCTAAGCCAGGTTCATCGTCCTTTGAGGACAATATTGTCACGTACCTGCTTGAGGGGGCAAAATTCGTTCTCAGGATAGTGCTTCTATATGCTTCAATTCCTTGTATGTCTTTCTTATTTCCCTTCTAAATTATTTGCAAATATTAGCAACTAATTTTTCCAACAATTTAAGAAAGAATCTGGATTTGCTAGTTTTTGCATGTCTTATTTACTATAGTATTTACATATAATTTCTATAAGATCTGGAATAGCATCTCACTAGTAGTTTTCTATATTTTCACTGCTTCAAAATCTCTGCAGAAGTCTTGCACGAATTTTATGTTATTTTTTGGACATCTTTTTTGCCTTGCAAAATCTTGAAAAATACTAAAAATTGAAAAGGAAAAGGTTGGAAAATTTGGATTTTTAATGACTTTATCTAAATTGAATTAATGTAGAACTAGGTCAAGTTTTTAGTCAAATAGCCCTCAAATGAGGATAAACATAAGGCTAGCAAAACCAGTCTCTCTTGATTCAACCCAACATGCCCGACCTAAAACTTGAAATTTGACCCAGACCCAACTACCAAGAGCAAGTAGGTGGGATCAATGTTCAGAATTTGGGCTGAAAAAACCAACTCAGATCTCCACTATGGTTGTCATCCAGTCTCTCATATCAACATTTAAGATTTATTCATCAGTTCATGCATGTTCCCATTCGATTGATCATGTGTACGTGCACATAGACTTGACAACGATTTCTTTCTTTTTGCAATGCCAATCCTCCCAATTAATCTAGTTAATGATCTCATAGATCTGGTCCTCATGCACCTAGTTCTCATAACTGAATCCAACAAGATATTGTTCATTAACACCTCCCATCTTCTTGCACTTGCCCACATGCTTAATTTGAGCTTCAAATCTATCTTTATCTAATATCTATCATGCCAAATATGCTCGTCATTTATCTCATAGGATTTGAGCATATCGTGTCCACGCATTCATCCAAAGAATCTAAACTTTCATCTCTATACCTATTAAATAGAAAGGAGAGAAAATGTTGGAGCCCTCTCCAAAATTTAGGAAAAATTGAAAAAAAATCATAGAAAAAATCAGATAAAATGGATTAAAAAAATCCACATAATAGGAGTCCAAAAAAAAAAAAATGGATTAAAAAAAATCGATATAGGAAAAGTCCTCGTATTTTTTTCTTTTGGAAATAGGAGTCCTTCCTATTGGTAATAAAAAATTCCATATAAAGGAGTCCCAAAAAATTTTTCCCTTTTTTTACAAGTATATAAGTTGGACTTTTCCCTTTTTTATATAATTTAATGTAAAAATTAAGTCCCACTAATAATTCAATTTACTTTGAAAATATGTAGAAATTTTTTTTTGTTTTTACATGACTTCCAGAAATAATTAAGAAAGAGTTGATTTTTTCTGCAATTTTTCTTCTAATTTTTCTGAGTTTAGAGAGGGGTGAGCTTTCTCTCTCCTTTTTATTATATATATAAATAAATATCTTTTTATGGGATTCTAATAATTCATATGTTAGTCTGTCGTGATTTTACTCTTTCATATGTGATGTTGGATTTGTAGGATATAGTTTTTTTTTTTTTTTTTTTTTTTTTTTGATGAAAAAAAAGGGGAAGAGGGGGGAAGGGCAAGCCCACCCCGCGTAGCAGCCTCACACTGGGCCCCCACCCCGCCAGGAGCATGTTCGATGCGGGCAGAATGACCGTTTGGTATAGGCCCAGCTCACCAGACCCCAGCCATATTTTACTCATACCCTCCCCACCCGTGGCCCCGGCTCAGTTACCCCACTGGGCCCTGGCACGAGTACCCCGTGTGAGTACGTCACACCTGGCACCACCCAGGCTACCAGCCGACCAGTAGCACTTCCAGACCCCGTGTCCAGGCGCGGGGCATCCACTAGTGCATTCCGTCTTCATCCACTTTACTTAGATATTTGAATCCCATAAAAAAGGCCAGATGGCGAGTCATCTTGTCCATCCACAATCAATGCTATTTCTTCGACATGCAGAATTTACAGAGTTATGATGCTTGCTCGGTCATGGCAAATGCAAGAAGGCAAGTTTTATGATGTGGGGGATCTACCAAGGACACCCAAGGGATCCACAATTCTTCAAGTGTTGTAAATCTTCAACAAATATTGATGAGACACAAATAAGCACACCTCCTAGATGTACATGATATGAAGAAGAGGAGAAGAGAGCACTTGAAGGCCTTCGAGAGGTTAAGATTTTTTTTTTTTTTTTTTTGATTCTTGTTTTCTTGCTAGTCTTTTACATCTATTGTCCATAAAAAAAGATTTTAGAAACATAGATCCCATCATTACCTAAAATTTAGGTAATAAAAAGATTTTGATAAATTGGTCATGCATTATGAACTAATCCTTTCGCCTTGATCCATACGAGAGAAAGGAATCAAGAAGTCAAATATGGTGCAATCTCGGTCCAAGCCCATGCACGAATGGGAAACAAGTTGGTCAAGATAGCTACAAAACTTTATGGCTACTCAGAGTACTCCATAAGGTACCGTTAGGATGCAACTAAACAAGAGTAGGAAGAAAGAGATAAAATAAGATGCTCGGCTTTTTCTTAGAGCCTTTTACATTCAGATAAAATCAGAGCCCCTTCCCCCACTGTTTGAACAACTTTAGCTTTCCAACAGAGCAACAAAGAACACAAGCTGAAACAAAGACAGCAACAGAGAAACATTTTGACCATACAATGAGAATAGAGGAAATAATTAGATTGAATTAAGAAGACAGTAGGTAGAAGACAGCACCTGAAAAAAGTGACGGCTGTAAGACTTCAAAGTTTCAGCCATTTCTCCAGCAGGTTATCTGAAACTTTCCGACTTTGGAGCAACAAGTTGACAGAGTGTTGCACAGGCAGGCCACTTAATGTGGGACTCTCCTTGAAAAGAAGGGTGCTCTGTTGACATTATAAGACTTTTAATCATCCGCTAGTAGCTCAGGGACCATCTGAATTAACCTTGTTACGGCATCTGTCTCTGATAACACAGGGCTGACCATAAAGCAGTCGAACCTTGCTTGTTAAGAAAAGTTCTAGCGTTCCTCTCTTTCCAGCATACCCATATCATAGCAGCAAAGAGAATGAGGATTATCACCAACTTTTAATTTTGAGAATAAATTAAAAGAACCGAGTACGTGTTTCTTGGACCAATTTTAACCAGTAAACTCAGATGCAAAATCACTTCCTGAGAAGTAAGATGTCTGCTCGCTGAAACACTCAAGCTGCTGGTCTTATAAATCAAACAGTCCATAATGCTTTGTTGTAAGCAATTACATTCTTCTTTTTTTTTTGGTGAAAAAATTACATTCTTCTTTGCACATAAGGTTTTGATTAAGAACTAATTACCTTTCAGCTTGGAGCATCTCTATTTTCCATCAGCCGGTGAAGAGTGGCATTATGGGGTGAGCCGCACTTAAAGCAAGGTTCCACCTAAAATTGACAAATATAACGTGAAACTACAAAGCTGCAAATAAATACGACAACAGTCGCCTAAACCACGGTAATAACATTTAGCGGTGCTACTAGTTGCCATGGTTTACCAATTGCCAATAGTTTTCTATGTTTTTTGCCACCATTTGGCCGCTACTATAGATCCTTTTTATTGTAGTAAACCCATATGATATATTGCATTTATTATTCAAACAAAGTCAGGGAAGAAAGGATAATCTCTAGGATGATGGTCATCCAACCACATGCTTGGCTAAAAAATTGTTTTTATCTAATAATGCATGCCTTTGACATTGCACAACTCTGATGCTAAGATCTTCAGCATGATAAAGGGTAGATTTCTGCCCGAAGTAGCAATGGATACCAAGAAATTATACGGAAGGCGACACACAAAGCTCATCGAAGACCTGATTTTCTTAATCTCATCCTCTTTGTAATATCTTCAAGGCTGCACGTTGCAGTCACTTGGTAGTGTGAAATGCAGACTTTAGTATTCAACGTGTATGTTGGCGAGAAGTGCCACAGCTTTTGCTCCAAACATATGTGTAGGAGAGAAGAATATAGGGAAAAAAAATATTATGGAGAACTTTTCTACCTACCTCATGAGGTAGTCATCATGTATGTTTATAGTTGAGAATGTACAAGAGATTACAACTAGGACGATCCAAACAAAAAAAAAATAACAAATGATCAATCATAAATTTATGCTATTCGAAATTTAAAATTCAGAATTTAAAAATTCGAAATTCAAAATTTAAAATTTCTAGAATCATGGATCCTTAATACATGGCTTGATATATGGTTGAGATGAAGATACTGCCAATATTGTGAAATCTCTTTCTATGATGGGACTTAATGAAGCCCAATAATTCAAAGTCTATTTGGATTTTGGGCTTTATAGGTTTTCGACTGATGACCATGCATGCAGGCTCTCGTGCAATTTGGTTGGCTATGCGATGCACGATATGGACATGTGCATGGCTAACTTTTTTGGCTATACTCCCATACAATTCAAATTTTAAAATTCAAATTGAGATGCCACACTTCCAGTTAATTCAAATTTTAAAAATTAGAATTCAGGTGTTAGTCATCCTAATTTTACTCTTTTCATATGGAACATCGGAGTTGTAGGATATAGTTCACTAATGCATTCCATCTTCACCCACTCTGCGTACACATTTGAATCATATAAAAAGGGCCAGATGGCAGGTCATCTTGTCCGTCCACAATCAGTACTATTCCTCCAACATGCAGAATTTGCAGAGTTATGATGCTTGCTTGGCCATGGCAAATGCAAGAAGGCTATGACACCCAAGGGTCCCATGATTCTTTGAGTGTTGTATTCTTCAACAAATATTGATGAGATACAAATATGAAGGTTTTTTTCTTTCAAGAGTACAAGGGACACCTCATGGATTTACATGATAAGAAGGGAGGGGAAGTAGCTATGATATTGAAGAAGAGGAGAAGAGAGCACTCCAAGCCCTTCCTGAGGTTAAGATTTTTTTTTTTTTTGGATTCTTGTTTCCTCGCTAGTCTTTTATATCTATTATCTATAAGAAAAGCTTGCAAAATTATCTTGATTAGGCATCCAATAGATATCGATGATTACATATCTTTGATCGGTTACTAAAACAAGGAGTTTCAAAGACCAGGATCGATGTCCTGAGCTCACTTTTCATTCATCATGCCGATCTTGGGCGACAAAATGTAGAATTGGGTATGAGCTAGATTAAGCATGGATTATAGTAACTTGGAGTAAGTACGAGACTACATTTAACCTGGCCTAACCCGCGGAATTTGGCATCGCCAGGCACAGAATCCATCATAAAAATAGGATCATCATCAAATGAATAACAGCCCAATTATCGGGTCTAACGGTTTTCATATGGTCACATTGATAGATGCATCAAAAGAACTTTTTCAATAGATCATAGACATACATGTTTACTGTATCACATTTTTGTTACATAGACAAACATGATCTCATGTTTTCGAGTACTAATTTGCTTTAGAAAAATCTTTGGAATGCTTGAAGGAATTGAGATGTTGCCCAGTAGATACAGCTCAAGAGGAGGGTGAATTGGGTCTTTTAAAAACTTTTCAACTACTTCTAAACTTCTCAATTAATTAAGCTAAGTTGTATGGATGCACAGTAGAATTTAAACTTAGCAACAGTTTGATTCTAATCTGATCAAGATTAAAACTATTAAGCAACGGACTCAATAAATAATTAGTCTAGATTTTTCCAAGCAAGCATTTCAATACAATGAATCTTAATGCAGTTTTATTAAATGAAACTTGATTCAACAATTTGAATATATTTGCAACTAAAGGATGCGCGGATAAGAGTTAAGCAAGCAATTCAATTAGATATTTATCTAAGTAAGTAAGTGAGAAAATTAAACAATGAAAGAAAGCATCACAAACACAACAAACATATAGTGGTTCGGTGCACCCAGCACCTACATCCACTCCCCAAGACCTCTTGGGAATTTCACTATAATCCCTCAGATTACAGCCGATTGTTTTACAAGCTCACAACCTAACTTGTTTTTTTCACGAGATCACAACGAACTCGGTCGGTTTTCACAGGCTCACCGACTAGAACCAATCCGACTGTTTTCACGGGCTTACAATCCAACCTAGTTGGTTTTTTCTGGATTACCAACTACAACCTACAACGTTGGTTTTCACTGGCTCACCAACAACCCTTAACCCCTTGATTCAATCCCTTGATTGAATCAAGTTACAAGATGTCAGAATGGGAGTTTAAAATAAATACAAGCTTCTCAAAACAAGCAAATATAACAAATATAAACAAATAAGAGTAAAGAGAAGAAGCCCTCAAAAAAGTTTTGTAGATGAAGGAACTCGGCTTCTTCTTTACTTGACCCTCTTCTGATTTCGCATGACGTAGAGGATCACTGAGGCAGCACACAGTTGGAGAGGAAGCTTTGGGATTCACTCGGATGCTCTTCTTCTCTATCTTTTGCTTTAAATGGCCCTTTTGTGCTTTTGGAAGGTTTCTCTTGAAATTCCTTTGAAATCTCTTTCCTATGTGTTCTCTCCCACTTTCTTAACTTCTTCCTTAGCTCTCCCCTTGATTTTATGACTTTGGATGGCGTGGGAACAAAAATCTAGCCGTTAGAGACAAAAATAGAGCCGTTGGAGTTGAGAAAAAACTAGCCGTTATGTTTCCCAGCGTGCTCGAGTCGACTCGGCTGAAGTAAGAGTCGACTTGTGAATAGAAGTCTGCCCGGCACTATAGCTGGGAGTCGACTCGACTGTAGCTGGAGTCGACTCGAGAACTGTAGCGCTGAAAATCAACTCTCTGTCTTTTTCTGCGGGAGTCGGCTCGTGAACAGTAGGAGTCGACTCGAGCACTGTTCCTTGAAACTCTAGAGTGTCAGAGTCGACTCGAGGACTGTTCTTGTGAATTTTTCTTCGAGTTTGCTCTTCCAATTTGAATCCTTTAAACTTGAACCTTGGGCCAATGAAGTGTGGCTTTCTTCCAACTTTTCTTAAGAGTTTTTGAGGCCTTCTTGTATTTTTCCAACTTGCTATGTTCCTTGCAAAACAAATTATCTTTCTTCTTGCAACACAAACATTAGTAATTATACTTCAAGATTTTGTGATCATCAAAATCAATCTTTGGGTTAGCATGAGAGAATTTTGCTGTTACAATAATGAAATTTGAGAACACCATTGTCTAAGCAGGTGAAAGAATGAAGTTGGGAACACCGTAGATGGGTAGTTGCTTGTTCCAAGACCCTGCCGGAATGAAAGCTACTAATGCAGTTGGAGAGAAGCCTCCAGAAACAAGGACTTCAGCTTATCTGCTGGGCCTGCTAGATCATACAGAAGCAGAAGGGTGGGTGTAAAAACAAACAACTTGATAGATCTTTGCTTATCATACGGTATTATTCAAAGTGAAGCTAAGATGAGCAGTCATACAGTACCCAATTAATGTAAGGAATTGCTATGCATATCATCCGGTCCCAAACTTCTCTTCTTGCTTACTACAATCCCTGGGTCGAAGTCCTGCACAAAAAGCTGTCGATCATGCAATACACACACAAGGATTCCACGTATTCAATAACAAGAAGGCAGCCAAGAAAAGAAAATAAGAAAAAAATTGGTATCAGATGTCGTCTCTTGACAGGACATGCGAAGAGCATTAGGTATCAGAAAAAAATGAGTAATCAGGTCAGGATATGTACCTGAAAAGACGAGAATGATGCAGAATGGTATTCTGGATTAGCACTATTGATGGGTAGTTGCTTGTTTCAAGACTCTGCTAGAATGAAAGCTACTAATGCAGTTGGAAAGAAGCCTCCAGAAACGAGGACTTCAGCTTATCTGCTGGGCCTGCTTGATCATACAGAAGCAGAAGGGTGGGTGTAAAAACAAATAACTTGATAGATCTTTGCTTATCATACGGTATTATTCAAAGTGAAACTAAGATGAACAGTGGTACAGTAGCAAATTAATGTAAGGAATTGCTATGCATACCATCCGGTCCCAGGCTTTTCTTCTTTCTTACTGCAGCCCCTAGGACAAAGTCCTGCACAAAAAGCTGTCGATCATGCAATATCCACACAAGGATTCTATGTATTCAATAAAAGAAGGCAGCCAAGCAAAGAAAAGAAGAAAAAAACTGGTATCAGATATCATCTCTTAAAAGGACATGCGAAGAGGATTAGGTATCACAAAAAAAGGAGCTATCAGGTCAGGATATGTACCTAAAAGGACGAGAATGATGCAGAATATCAAACAGTTGCTGAGTAGTATAACATCCATCCCTGGCTTGTTGAGGCAGCTGCAAAATATGAAGAATAAATTGATGGGGCTATTTGCCAATTATCTTCCATTCATAGCTACAGAAAGAGAAAAGAAAAGAGACACAGAGGTGGAAATCATTTCTGACCTTTTTCTTGTACAGTCGATTGTCGTTGACCCGTACTTGCTGATTGCTTCAATATGAGATGGGTGTCGTGCCATCAGATCAGAGGCCAATCAGGCAGCCCTCGGCGACAGATTTTGTTTTTGAGAGTCAACTTTTGGAGCGAAGGGAAGCGTTGTTGTTCTTCACCAGCACCTACTAACCACTCCGGGAGAGACTCTTCTGCTTCTCGATCATCGAGCTGTATGTGCTCCACGGCGTTCACACCCTCCACAACCTTCAACTCCTCACAATCATAAACGTTTAGGTGTTTGAGTCCAGGAAAGTTGGACACTCTCTCCAAACTCGAGTTGTGGGTCAAGCACAATTCTGAAAGAGAGGAGAGGTTTTGTATTTCTCTTAGGCTGTGGGCACCTTCAATGTGTAACATCTTCAAGGCGCTGGCATGATAGAGGAGGCTCTCCGGAAGAGACCTCAACTTCGGACATTCAATAATTTTCAATATCTTAAGAGAAGGTAGCAACGATATTGTCTGGTTGTCCTCCTCGTCCAACCGCCACCACCATTCTTCCCAATTAGTCATGTTTATAAATCTAAGTTTCTCTAGTTTGGGGAAGTAGGAGGAGAAGCAAGAGTCGGTTTTTCTTCCATTCTGCCCCCTTGCACCAGCACTACCACCCGCCAGCAACAAGAATTCAGGCCCGATTCTCGTGACTGCAGAAGCACCTTCAATTCGGAGGTAATCTAGTTGTGGTAGCATTCCCAAGAGTGGAAGTTGCTGGCATAGAGCAAAATCCTGCAGATCCAGCCTTCGCAGGTTGCAGAGCGATGACGAGGAAGGTGTCATCATCCAGCTGGGAAACTCACGGCCAAAGTAGCCATGGATTTTAAGCCGTTCCATGCATGGCGGTGGGCAGAGCTCCTCGAATACCTCCCTTATTCTCTTGATATCTTCCTCATCGTAATCACTTGCACGAGGCTGTTGCACATCAGAAGAGCTGCTATATCGCTTGCAAAACAAATCTAGGTAGATAAGATGGGGCTTGGCTTGAAGTGCAGCGGCTTTTGCTTCAGCCCCGTCAGATACCCTCTCCAAGTTTTCTATTGTCAAATACTGGAGCTGGGAGAGGGATTTCAACTCCTCCAAGGTGCAGAATCTCCCGTGTTGATGTCCCTTGTGCTCCTGCTCCATGTCATCTTCTCCCACTCCAGATCTGCAGCCCTCGCTACCATTCCCCACAAATCCCCCAAACGTGCGTAGTTGTTTCAGTCTCCGTATTCCCACAGGCAGACCATCAAGTGGTGCACCCCGGACATCTAGACCCCTCAGATTGATTAACCACACGACACCAGCAGGGAGGCTGTGCAAAAATTTACAATTCGTGAGGATCAGAAACTGGAGATTTCTAAGATTCCCTATGCTCTCTGGTATCTCTCTTATTGGAGTCGCACGGAGATCAAGACGTCTAAGGTGCACAAGATCTCCCAAGAAAGTTGGGAGATTGGTAATGGCAGCTTCACATAAGTTTAGGACCCTTAAATTCCTCAGCTTTTTGAAGAGATCTTTGGGAAGATCATGAATAAGTGGGGTGCGGAAGAATGACAGAGTCCTCAAGGATGTCTGTTCCATTATAAAGTCCGGTATGGCTTCTAATTTTTCATCTACAATTGATAAACGACGTAATTTTATCGATGATGAGGAGGAGGACATGATCTTGTGTTCAAATGCTCGTGCATCTCCGACGAAGCACTCATCCCCTGCTATATGCTGAGCTAGAGATCGCAGGAGATCATGCACCCTGCAACCTAATAGATCATTATAGGTAGGCTCTCGCTGTACGAGGTTTCTTTGCATCAACTCCTTCCAATATCCTTTTCCCACATCTTCCAAGGGCGTATTGTCTTCGGATGTTACAAAGCCCTCTGCAATACAATTATTGATGAAAACACCATGATCAATTAGGTAGTCCTCAGGAAATAATGAAAGGCAAGTGAAGCACTGCTTGAGAGGAGGTGGTAAATGTAGATAGCTCAAGTACAAAGCCCCCATCACCCCATCCGAAAGCTTAGTAAAAGACCATGCTGAGCTAGAAAGTACCTTTTCCCATTCCGATTGCCTTTTTGCCATGGTTCGAAGAACCCCTCCAATCGTCCTAAGAGCAAGGGGAAGGCCATCACATTTTTCTACAATTCTCATCCCAACATCCCTTAACACATCCTTTTCTCCTTCCTCGCCTTCCTCAAACACCATCTTGCAAATTAATGACCAACCATCCTCTCGAGACAACTTATCCACCATATGAGTGTGTACTGCTCCCATTTGTTTACCAATATTTATATTTCTTGTTGTTATCAAAATTCTACTATCCGCCAAACCACTCTGCAAGGAATTTCTCAAAAGCTTATCCCATACCTGAGCATCCCAAACATCATCCAAGACTACAAAAACTTTTTTGTTCCTAAGTAATTCGCTAAGCATGGGTTCAAGCATTTCCTTCTCCTCAGCATCTCCAGGATTACCTCCGGCTTGTTTTATGATAGATCTCAACAAACCGGACTCTGAGAACTCTTGAGACACGCACAACCAAATTGGTGGCATTTGGTTGAAGTTGTTCCGAAGCTTCTCATCATTGTAAATTTTTTGAGCAAGAGTAGTTTTGCCTATCCCACCCATGCCGACAATAGCAAAAACTGGGATTTTTTTCTTATATTCTTTTGTCAACAGGTCCACCAGCCTCCTTGTATCATCCTCAATTTTCTCTCCCATAAGATCAAGTTCAACAAGTACCGAAGATGTCTTATGGCTAATTCTACTCTTATAGGGGTCATCACGAGGAGCAGGTGAAAGATGGAGGTCGGCTTTGTCCTTGGCAAGTTCATCAAGCCTAAGGTTGAGATCCCTAATTCTATTGCCAATCTCATGACGGAATCCAACTTTGTGCAAGCAAGTAATGGAAGGGTAGCAACAACGTACCAACTTAGCATAGCGAGATGAAGATAAGTTTGAGTTGAGAAGCTTCTCCCCCTCGATCCGACATTCATCGATGACGTCATCTACATCGTACATGAGATCTCGTAGCTCGTTCAGCCAAAGGTTGATGGCCTCATCGTTGAAGCGTCTATTTTCTGCATCAGCGAGAACGGCCTGCATCCTCCTCAGCCTCCTATGGAGCTTCTCGATTTCGTCAGGCACACCCAAGATCTTGGCAGCCTCTTCCTTTGCATAGGTTAGTAGTGTCTCACACAATGTGGAGACGAAGGCATCCGCGATCATGGCCATCTTTTGTTTCTCCGAGTGCAAGATAATGAGAGGATGGAGAGCCGGAATGGGCAGGGTACTCCTTGCACTCTCCACAAAAACAGCTATTTAATGACCGCTAATAGCCTTCTACTCATCCGAAACACGGCATGCAATATGGAAGAGCTATTTTCGTTATTTTATTTCAAATATGCCATGAAATAACATGTGAAGTGTTAAGGGGCTGCGCTTACTTTATGTGGGAACTGTCATTTATCTTTTTTTTATTTTTTATTTTATTTTTGGTTTGGTGAAATAGCACTTATATTGGGATTAGCATGGTCCATCGCTTATTTAATTTCAAATGTATTTCTTTTTTCTTTTTGATTTTAGTGCAGGAGGTGAGGCTGGTTTTTAAGCTCAATGGACTATTGAAGGCCTTAATGCGGCATCGTCATGCATGCCGGTCAAAAATACATTTTTAAATTAAACTAGGGAGGTTTGAATTTTTTAAAAATATTATTTTGATCAAGAAAATATGGAAACAGAGGCCTCCAAACTATTGCAATCACAGAAATTCTAAACTCTTCGACATACTGCTAGGGGTGAAACTGAATCTCTGTTTAGATTTATTGCCGTATCCAAAACTATCTCGATATGGATAAAAATTTAAGTCTCCAACCAATATCAATATCCTATAGACAAAAAAAATATAAACAAACAACTATGTAATTCGTATCCAAATATCTGGTTCTACTTGTAATTCTATTTAATTTTCTATAGCATTTTTTTATTTTTAAAAAATAAATAAAGTACTATTATCTTGATTTATCATCCGCTTAGTAATAATCATAAAGTTTAATTACCTAATTTATATCCGTATCCTTACCTATAATTTTAGTATGTGATTTTTATCCCTATATATTTAAAATAAATATTAATATAAATTTTTTATTTTAATTAATATTAATATTTATATTATATTTATTAAATAAAATAAATATAGATACGGATGCATTAGTGTCCGGTCCGATTCACGCCTCCGTGTTTTCTGGCTCTGCTGGTTGCCTGGTTCGCGTACACAAGAATACGGTACCCGAAAAATATATTAAGAAAATATAGAAATCCAACAAATTCCTCGTGGATACAGCTGTTATGGCGGTGGACACAAGAATGTTGTCCCAAAAAAATATATTAAAAAATGTGGAAATCCCACAACGTGCTCAGGGATACAGCTGTTATGACTTGACTAAAAAGGAAAAAAATAAATAAAATTACCAACGTGCTTGGAGCTGATGTCTCACTGATCCCTATTTTCTCTTTTAAACTAATGGAGTAAACCCAGTTTTGATGTTGGATTCCTGAGCGGTTGGTTCCATCTCCCTTCCAAAGTTCTCATACAAGTTTTGACTTTCTAGTTTATTGAAATAAAATTAATACATTCAAGCAGCATAAAAGTGTGTTCGATTGTGGGAACGGCATGTTAGTCAACTTACCATTAGAACGAGAATAATGAAACAATCTCTTGGGCTCATATAAAAAAAAAAAAAATTTAAACAGAAGGAACGAACTGATATGTTCTATCACGCCAGCCATAGCACGAAAAAAATTAAAAAAAAAAAGCAAAAGAAGAGACATGAAAATGAAGCTGATGATAGATGCATATAGGATGGGTGGTTTTGATGTGTGTGCGCGCTTTTTTTTTCGGTGAGTCGGCTGCTCAAACTAATTTCACATGAGCACAGCCAGCTACATCATTATCAAGAGGACTATAGAAAGCAAGAGGAATCAAAGACGACTGGGTCCAAAAAAACTCTCCAGAATGCTGAGCAGCGAAAGAGGCGACCGAGTCAGCAGCTTGGTTCGCCTCCTGAAGGACGTGCCTGACCTAGATGGTCTGGCACTTCCGTAGCATCCGTCGCATGTTACACAAAAGTGGGTGCTCTACCTCCTGTCTCTCCGCCTGAAGGCGATCAATCAAAATAATGGAATCCCCCTCCAGAATAATCCTGTCAGCCTCTAATATATGTCTCGTATGGGATAGCTCCTCCCATGCAGCTCTGAGCTCCGCCCCAAATGTTGAGGCATAAAAGAAACGACATCCCCCCGCGGCAATCAATCTGGCTCTATGGTCTCTGATCACAAATGTCACACCAACTCAATCTCCACTAGCGAGCAAGCTCCCATCGAAATTTACCTTAAGATGGCCAGGAGGTGGGGGCTCCCACGAGACAAGAACAAACCTAGGCGCTATGAAAGCGAAGGGGGGTCCCAGATGTCCCTAGCCATCATTTGTGAATCCATCTTAAACGACTCAATAACCTCCACTGCTTGATGAAGAGCTCGTTCAACAACAGACCTCAGTGAGGCCCTCCTGTCCTCAAAGACTTTGGTATTCCTATCCAACAAGATATGATAAGACAAGTAGATAGCAGCAATACCCCACCCAACAGTGCTCAGTGACTGTACAACGGACCTCACCTGCCAAAGAAAGTCCCCTACCACAAAACTAGATCCCAGAAGGGGGAACGATGCCCTCCTCCAAACCTGGGCTGCCCGTGGGCACTCAAACAAAATATGACTGACAGTCTCCACATAATCGGGGCAGTCCATACATGACGGAGAAATTCTGACCCCTCTCCTGGCCAACATGCTCCTAGTCGGTAGGCAGTCTCATACCATCTTCTAGATGAACAATGCCACTCGTAGGTGTGCTCGCATCCTCCAGATCCAGCTCCCATCACAACGCCTAGCCATCTCACCCCTCACCACAACCTGGATATCAACCGATCTCACCCTAGCTGACCCCAAACACCTCTCGAATCAAGACCTCGTCCCACCTGCCCTCCAGGAACCATCATGTTGCGGACTCTGACTTCCGCCAATCTTGCAGAGTCAACCATCGTTGGCATCCTACACAGCAGTAGCTCCGCCGACCACCTATCCTCCAAAATGTCAATAGACTGTCCATCACCAACCATCTACCTGATCGCCGGTGGCATCACCTGGGCGGAGGAATAGATCTCTCACCAAATGTAGGAACAATGATGCCTGGCCCGAAGCTCCACTCTGATTAAGTAGGCACCATACTTAGCTCTCATTAGGGCGCTCTACGGATTGTCCGGCCTCAGAATAAATCCGGCGGCACTGAAGTGTGTTTTGAATATGGGCTTGAGGGTGCTGATTTTTCAAACTGATGTAGGATGGACGTTGTTGTTTTGTATGGGACAGTCACATGGGTCCTCCCGAAACCGAGCCATCGGTTGCTAGATCTAATGGGAGGCCTTTTTGGACTTTTTCTTAGGACTCGTGTGATCGCGCCCCCCCCCCCAACGTGCATGTTTTTTTTCTACAGCAACGTGCGTACTTCGGCTCCCAACTTGTAGTGTACTGTACCCGAAAAATATATTAAAAAAATGAGGACGAGGTCGACGAGGTCGGATCTCTGGTCGGTGGACGGGGGAACCCCCAACGTGCATCTTCGGCTCCCAACTTGCCACGTAGTCTGCTCTACCTTGCACACGCAGATTCAGGGACCAGTGAAAGACTCCTTCTCCTCGACAGTCTCAACATGGGGAACAAATTATTAAAAATTTAACTTCTATAATCTCACAATTTTATCTGCGTTATCGTGCGTGGGGTGCCCTCACATTTAGCTATTCTGGCTTTTTTTTTTTTTTTTTTTTTTTTTTTTTTTTTTTTTTTTTTTTTTGGCTGGGACGAATGGATCATACCTGACGAATATAGATACACCTAATAAAGTCAAAAAATAGGTATCATGGAGTGCCAAAATGATTTCACATGAGCACAGCCAGCTACACCACTGTCAAAAAGACTATAGAAAGCAAGAGAAATTAAAAACGACTGAGTCCAAAGAAACTCTCTATAATGCTGAGCAGCGAAAGAGGCGACCCAGTTAGCAGCTTGGTTCGCCTCCTAAAGGACGTGCTTGACCTACATGATCCGGCACTCCCGTAGCATCCGTCGCATGTTATACAAAAGCGGTTACTCTACCCCCTCCTGTCTCTTCGCCTGAAGGCGATCAATCAAGATGATGGAATCCCCCTCCAGAATAATCCCTCAGCCTCCAATACATGTCTTGCATGGGATAGCTCCTCCCATGCAGCTTTGAGCTCCACCCCAAATACCGAGGCCTCAAAGAAACGACGTCCCCTCGCAGCAATCACAAATGCCACACCAATCCAATCTCCACTGGCGAGCAAGCCCACATCGAAATTTACCTAAAAATGGCCACAGGATGGGGGCTCCCATTAGACAAGAACAAACCTGGGTGCTATGAAAGCGGAGGGGGGGGTCCCAAATGTCCCTAACCATCATCCGTGAATCCATCTCAAATGACTCAATAACCTCCACTGTTTGATAAAGAGCCCGTTCAACAACAGATTTTAGTGAGGCCCTTCTGTCCTCAAAGACTTTCGTATTTCTACCTAACAAAATATGATAAGACAAGTAGATAGCAGCAATACCCCGCCCAACAGTGCTTAGTGACTATACGACGGATCTCACCTGTCAAAGAAAGTTCCCTACCGCAAAACCAGTTTTCGGAAGGAGGAACGATGCCCTCCTCCAAACCTGTGTTGCCCATGGGCACTCAAACAAAACATAACTGACAATCTCCACAGAATCGAGGCAGTCCACACATGACGGAGAAATTCTGACCTCTCTTCTAGCCAACATGCTCTTAGTCGGTAGGCAGTCTTAGACCACCTTCCAGATGAACAGTGCCACTCGTGGGTGTGCCCACATCCTCCAGATCTAGCTCCCATCACAACGCCTGGCCATCTCACCCCTCACCACAACCTGGATATCAGCCGATCTCACCCTAGCTGACCCAGTCACCGCCCAAACCTATCTATCCTGTCCACCCTGAGGTATCGGAATGACAAGTACCCTCTCCGCAAGCTGTACCCCAAACACCTCTCGGATCAAGATCTTGTCCCACCTGCCCTTTCCAGGAACCATCATGTTGCGGATTGATTCCTGCCAATCTCGCAGAGTCAACCCTACACAGCGGACTCTGACTCCTCGTCGGCATCCTACACAGCGGTAGCTCCGCCAGTCACCTATCCTCCAGAATGTCAATGGATTGTCCATCGCCAACCATCCACCTAATCGCCGGTAGCAATACCTGAGCGGAGGAACAGATCTCTCGCCAAATGTGAAATAATGACGCCCGGCCCGAAACTCCACTTCGATCAAGTAGACACCATACTTAGCCCTCATTAGGGTGCTTTACAGACTGTCCGGCTTCATGGTAAACTTGGCTGCACTGATGTGTGTTTTGCATGGGCTTGAGAGTGCTGATTTTTTAAACCGAGGTAGGATGGACGTTGTTATTTTGTATGGGACAGTCACATGGGTCCTCGCGAAACCGATCCATCGGTTGCTGGATCAAATGGGAGGCCTTTTTGGAGGTCCATCTTTATTTTCTACAGCAACGTGCATACTTCGGCTCCCAACTTGTCACGTAGTCTGCTTTACGCAGCACGCGTAGATGCAGGGCCCAGTCAAAGATTCCTTCTCCTCGACAGTCTCATCAAGATGGGAAGAAATTATTAAAAAATTAACTTCTATAATGTCACAACTTTGCCTGTGTCATCTTGTAGGGTCCCGTCACATTTAGCTCTTCTAACTTTTTGGTTCACCGAAAAAAAAAAAAAGGGAAGAAAGTGGGCTAAATATATATATATATATATATATATATATATATATATATATATATATATATATATTAATTTTTTGCGGCTGCAAAGGATACGACTAGGGGCATGGACACTGGATAGGAAAGGTTTGATTTCAGCAAGAATGCCCCACTTGATGATGTAGATAAGATTCAAAGTTTTGTTTAGCTTCTGCTCACTATCATCTTAATTATGATTATTTTTCTTCACATATTCTACTATATACTTTCACTAATACATGCTTTCGTTTATACATTTATAACAATAAATATTATAAGCTATATTTCGATGAAATAAGATATAGCGATTGTTATAAATGAAGAAAAATAAAGCAAAATAATTTCATAATTAGTAAAAGAACTTTCATAACCTTTTTTGTTATCTAATTGTCGAATCAATCTTTTTCTTAAGCAATATTCTTATAAAAAATATTGAGGAGTAGGCACTAGACAAAACAGAATACTAAAATATGTTGAAATAGAAAAAAGATAAAATTAGATTTTTTTTGCATGTAAACTCTCCTAAATATGTAAAATTGCGTGAAGACCCTCGTAAAGTGTTATTTGCATATATACCATTATTAAATATTTCTTTTTGCATATCTACCCATTAAAAATATTTCAATCATTTTTTATTTTAAACTACAAATTTCTTAACGACGTTAGATAGTATGGGCATATATACACCAAAGAAAGAAAGGTATATATGCAAAACAAGTATTGTATTATGGTATACATGCAAATATCAATTTTGAAAAGGTATTCATGCAAATTTTAATATTTAGGAGGATATATACGCAAATTTAAATTCATGTAAATTTTCGAAGGTTATACACGCTATTTCAGTTTTTAGGAGTGAGATTTTGAAATTTAAAATCACCCAACTATTAAAAAATTTTCAAATGGATACAAGCAGAAAAGTTGGCATTGGTTAAAAAGAAACGAGTTATCATTTTTTAAGGGTTACCTTTTTTTCCTTCGCTCTACTCGCTTCGATCGTTGCGCTACGCTCTACATGCTTCAGTTGCTCCGTTCGGAGTTTTTTTTTTTTTTTTTGCCTTTTTAGAGCTTGTACTTGGGTTGAAGTTTATGAAATCAAATATATCAATTTTTTCTCATCATCTCTTTCACATTTACCCCTAACGACACTAGTCTCTACAAATAGTTGGAAATGACTTAGTCAATACATATTATCTGAATTCTCTGCAGTGGCTATTTTTGGAACTGAAATAATACCATTATCGATGATCCCCTGAATAACATCATACCAAACATCAATGTGTTTGGTCTTCTCACGATATGTTGGATTTTTAGCCAACATCAATGTGTTTGGTCTTCTCATGATGCATTGGATTTTTGGCCAAATGAATGGCACTCCGGCTATCACAGTGCACAACTAGTAACTGCCACCGCACGCCAAGACTAACAACTAGATCATGCAACCATATAGCTTCTTTCACTCCCTCTGTTACAGCTATATACATTGCTTCAATTGTAGATAAACAAACTGCAGTCTAAAGTGCAGCTTTCCAACCGACAACACAATGAAAAAGAGTACAGACATATCCTGTTAGTGAATGTTACTCTTCTAGATCATCTGTAAACGCACATCTGTAGCGCCTCTCATTTTCTATTTCACGAAATATAGTATATATGATGAATATGTTGATAATACTGATGATATTGTCTAGCCAATATTTTTGATCTCTCATTTTCAGAACTATTTTTTCTTCTAACAATATTCTAAAGGACTCATGACCTTGAGAGTACTTTGCTCAACTGCATTGATATGAACGGTATGTTTATAGCTCACAGACACTGTTTCTTGATCAAACTCCTGCCTTGGCCGCTGCCACATTTGAGGGAGGATGTAAGCTTGGAGTTTTACGATTAAAATCATATTTCAGATCAGCTTCATATAACCAGTGTCATGACACTAGAACATCCACCACAATCCGGCTACAGTGAAGTACAGAGTTCAATGTGATATCGATGAAATTAAGATGATATTTCATTTTGCACAAGTATATGCAATAATGCAATTACCGCAGCATCAGTAATTGGACAACGCTTCTGTTGCAAGGGAAATATCTGATACACCCATTGAAGACTAATGTCGTGAAGTACTAATATAGTTGTGCTGATATCTCATGTGCAGTACACTACTACAATACCATTATAATTTGAATGGCGAATTCTTGCATGCACAAGACTAGACATAAATTGATGCTCAAAATGCACCAAGCAATCAGACTTAGAGGTTTATACCCTATTTTTTTCATGACTTCAAGCATTCCTCATGTGTGGTGGCAATGATTTGCAGTAATTTTACTATGTTGACATTAGGTGTGCTCAACTCTACCATAGCTAGCTGTTGTACCTTAGTTAATTTCATGCCTTACAGCTACACTCCACATTGCATTCGTCTCTCCCTTACGTGAACCAGGAGAAGAAAATGCAGTGCCAGGGAAGGATGGCCTTTATTCAATCGCAGTTTCTAAGTGTATTCAAATGTGAGAGCAGTTCGTATGCCGAAAGAGGTTAGCCATCCTATAGGGCACTTGGGGCCTGCCCTCCAAAGAGGGATCTAAACATATTTTGGTGTATGTCATTGTCCTCTTCCAGCATCCCATACTTCATGCTGGTGGCCTTTGAAGGGGTGGGCTCTTGAGAGCCCTAGTGCTCTTTCTTTTTTATACTTTAATATCTTGGGTAAGTCATAAGTTGGGGCTAAGGATCACGATTATGGTTTGCTTCTGTAGGCCAAGGAAGAATGTCTCTAGGTACGGAGAATTGTGTTACCGAAGTCCTTGTGAGAGGGCATTAATTCGATTGGAAGTGTTTTAGATTCGGAAGGAGGGAGCTTGGTGGAAATGTTTTTGAAGGAGTATTTGGACATGGAAGTGGTATTTGCAAGTGAATTGACGGTGTTTCGTTGGTCCTATGCTGACTAGATGGAGGAGAACAAGGTAAATGATGAGAGTTCATCGTTTATGGAGTTGATTGAAGGAGAGAAGCAAATGGGAGAAATCATGCAAGTAAAACTCTCTAATTGCATGCGAGGTGAAAATGACTTCATTGGAGCTCATAATTAATATGATCTTTGGATCTTCGATGAGTTCCGTGAGAGTAATAACTAAGATAGCTGAGTCATAGGAGCGGCGGAAGTAGAAGCAACCTTTGGTAATACCTACTCAAGGTATTAGGTGGACAACAATACAGTAACTCTCTCTCTCTCTCTTTATCTCTCTCCCCTCCCCACAAAATGTACATCAAAGCATTTGCCGCACTGATGCAAAACCAAACATAGCTGTCTAATATTATGGATCAACACAATTTATGATGATTTACGGTATCTAAAGAACCTAGAAATAATCATGCATTTAAAAGGTCCAGTACCTACATAATATGGACTGCAGTGGTAAATTTTTTGAAATATGTTCTAGATTATAATTGATAAATTCAAGTAAGAACATGGTGATTGAAACTCAACTCATCTAAATGTCTTGAACCAGATACTTTATCATGTTAATCTTGTGCATAAGCAGGGGATCTTAAAGAGTGCTTGATTTTTGATTTGTAAGTAAATCATATTTATTGGTCTAAATTAATTTATTATATTCCATTTATTATGCATTTGTAATATTTAGATATATATCACTTTGATTCTCTTTCCCTTGCATATATAATCTGACTAACCAATTTTGAATCTGTCTTATTGAATTAGGTCTACCTGGTCAGTGGAGATGATGAGAGGAATTGGCATCCCCAACTAAGAGAAAAGTATCCAAACCTATTGATCTTTGTTTGGACACCACAGTCATACTGGATCTCCAAACCGACTTTGGGCTCCAAGGGTTGAAGGACCCAATTGAGCCTCCCCTCCTTACTCTTCCCACAAAGATGGCCCATCTCTTTGCAGCCATCGACTGAAGCATAACCGCAGCAGCCTATGGGGAGGATTTGGGCTTTGGGGTTTTAAATGCACCATGCTCGAAGTCTAGGAGAACAAGTATTTGATGCTTGCATGATGGATTGGTTAAAGCAAAGAGCAGAAAGGAAAACACTCGCATCACAAGATAAAAGAATGAGATGATAATTTAGATATATAGGGAGGAATTAGTTAAAGAAAATGTACTTTTGGATATATGAGATTGAGAGATCACGACATATTAGGGGCTGATATGTTGAACCATATTCATGTTAAAATATGCTAATTGGGATTCGATTGAATCATCTATTGCAAATTTCTACTTTTGGTCCAAACCTTTGGCCAATTGTGATAAATGGTTATACTTGCTTACAAGAATTGATGGATCCTTACTAGCTACCCCTTTTTCCCCGTTAAAGAATCTTTCTTCCAATTCTTTTTTCATCTTTTTCATTTTGTGCAATATATTTCCAATTCACTTATTCAGGTCCTAGACATTAAAGCAAGAATTTTGGTACTTGACTAGCTAATCTTGCCATAGGCAAGCTTTATCATGTTTCTTGATTGAACAGTGCATTGCATGTTACAAAGATTGTCCAAGGTCAAACAAATCATATGCTATATTTTACCAACTTTTGATAGAAACTCTAAAACAGTCAGCCTTATGATCAATATTTTTGTTTTGAAAGGCACATTTTGATATTAGGTTTCGAGAGAGAATTTTTGTCCTCCAAGATAATAGCAACTTTTTTCCATCTTTTCTCGGTACACAAGATATATAGAATTATATATCCATATGCAAACACTGAGTGCAAAATCATTACATAAGACTATTTTACTGAACTCTTCACTCTAATTCATTAAAATATGAAAATATGGGCCATTAATTGGTAGTCGTACGCTATTCAATCTCTCTCATTAAGAAACAAGATTCCCCCTCTTGCTTTTCCTGCTGTAGGATTCCTTGGAGCATCAATTAAAGGATAATCCACTCTCTTGATCTGTAGCCATACCAGTGAGGTGCTTTTCCTAGTTCCGCTGAGATTGTAAGAGTGGTTCAACTTGGAGGCTCTACAGCAACAATGGCTTTCTAGCTGGAGAGTGGGGAATTAATATCTCAGCCATACAGGTGTTCATCCCAAGACCACCATTAGGTATATACGAACAATTAATGCTCCATAATTTCATGGCAGTGACTTGCATCTTGGAGCTTCTCTCTTAATTTCATGGCCATGACTTGCATCTTGGAGCTCCTAAATGGCTGCATTTAATCCTGCTTCTTATTGTCCTTATGCTTGTTACTGGTGGGTTTTTCTGGTTGGTGCATTGTTCATCCTCGTCCCAAAGATAAGAAAAAAAAAAGGAGAAAATTCATGAGTTAACACATGCTTGTGTTGCGATATTTTCCCTATCATTCATGCAATAATTTTCCCCACATGTAGTTGGCAAATAGAATACAAAATTGATTATTGTTTTGTATTTACTAATTTTACATGGAATGCAATTGTCTCTTCCTTATGCTACAATTTTGCCTACGATTACCCTATTCATAATTGTTGGGGTTCAAATTTGGCCCGAGGGTGACCACGCCGGAGGAGTCGGGAGAGCTGCCGATCGAGACGGAAAAAGAACGCCACTTCCTGTGCGCCGGTATACCTGTACAAAACCTCACCAGTGTTTTCGGTGAGGGCCCTCCGATGCTTAAGTTAATATGGAGTATTTGTTGGCTAAAAAGGTCCTTAGGCATTACCTGATGGGGCTATTTATAGTCCTCGCAGAGGTACTCAGATAGTGGAAGTATGGTCTGTCCTCATCATGAGAGGAGATGGCGTTGACCAGGTGGCACGCGGCCACGGTTGCTTGAGGCATACGGTTTGAATTGTCCATGCGCGCAGTATAGCGTTGGCGTATGCCGTAGGGTATGGCCCTTGTCAGCAGGCATGGCTGGGGCAGCAAGGCGTAATCCTTTGTCGACGTATCTTGGCGTGGCCATCAAGCGAAACATGGTGCGGTGAGGTTGCCACAGGGCATGGCCACGACGTATACTAGGCGAGGTTAGCTCAGCCATTGGCGGGAATCGAGGTCAGCTCAGCCTTCGATGGGGGCCGAGGTCAGCCTTGCCCGCTTGGCAGGGCGCTGAGGTCGGGCCGGCTTGGGGCTATGATATATCTTCGGTGAGATCAGCTTGGTGGGTTTTGAGATCGGCCTAGCCTTCTTGACTTTGAAGTCTACTTAGTAGAGTGCCCTAAGCTGAAGTCGGGGCAACATTGCTTGCGGTCGACGGGGCCTCTTCGGCTCTTGGTCGGCATTGAGGTCTGCTTGGCCAGAATGAGGTAGTTCCCTGTCCTAAGTAGAAGGGTCCATTTTGTCCCCTATCAATAACCGTTTATATTTGTGCAGCAATGTGCGGTGTGCTGTACATGCTCAGATCAGGCTTGTTGGCTTGTGTTTTATTGGGCTCAGAAAGTATCTGCCCTTAGATAACTATAATTAATGATATATATATATATATACACACACACATACATACATAAATGCATACACGGGTTGGGACTGGTCTGTACGAATAAGAAATATATCATGTGTTTCAACTACCTTCACTTAATAGGATGAACACTTCTGTACAAATTATGTAACATAGCACTAGGCGACATTTATAATCTTAGTCCTTCTTTCTGTCTTGTGTCTATAGTATTGAACGATTACTTCAATCTCTAACCAAACAAACGAAAAAAAGAAAGAAAGAAAACTCATAGCTTCACAAGCCTAGAAGCAGGATGAAGTGAGAGAAACAGAAGATGTCGTAAAACGAGCACTTGCAGTATCTTTTTCTAGCCATGCTCCCCTATCTTTTGTGAAAGGAAGGAGCCATTGCATCCATCCATGATCTCATATCAGCTCCCCTTTGCTTCTCTATCAATTAGCCCTTCGTTACCTGCAAGCATCAAGTACTTGTCCCTCCTTGTCAGAGCTGTGCACTCAAATCCCAACGCCTTCCCCATCTTCTCCTGAACGTAGTTGGCCACCTCACGGCTGCTGCACTCCCTGCCATTGATAGAACTAGTGGATACCTTCTCTTTGAACACCAGTTCATACCATGGGTATGGATTCATCAGAAAATAGAGTGGATCCAAGCCCTTGAAGCCGCTCGCCGTCGTGCCGTGGAACATGTCGACGTGCGCCTTCAGTGCAACTGGCACCACCTCTTGGCTGATTAGCTCGGCGAACAGCGGGCTGAAGCGGAGGAGATACGGCTCGCGGCACGTCGTCCCTTCGGGGCACACCACAAGGTCTCCTTCTCTGAGTACCGACTCCATCCTCGCCCTGTCGGCCTCTCGGTTCCTCGTAAGCCTGATGGTTTTGATCGGAGAGAGGAACTCCGAGACGCGGCTGATGCTGTAGGTGGTGGCGGTGACGTGGCGTTTGAGCATGGCCGAGATGTAAAGGGGGTCGAGGAGGGTGCGGTGGTTGCAGACATAGATCTGGCCATGAGATTTTCGAGAATGCTCGAGCTCTCGAGGCGGGGAGGAGGAGGAGGTGGTGGTGGTGATCCGGCAGTACATGCCAACGAAGGCAAGGATAGGAGTGGAGATGGCGAAGGGGAGGAAGATGAAGGTGACGGCTCGGAAGATGGCGAGAAGGATGCCAAGGGGAAGCCATAGGAACATGCAGAGTGTGGAGATTGGGGTTGGCCTGAAGGCTATCCTGCCATCATGAAAGATTAGTGGCTTAGGGTATGCTGATCTTGGCAGGGGATGCCATCTTCTCTTCTCAGCTTCGCTAACCAAGTACACTTCCTGCAAGGAAAGGCAAATATCTAGCTATGGCGAGTCTCCATACAAAAAAAAATACATATGACAAGTCACCAACATAACTAGATCGGTACAAGTCATGGTTCATTAGTAGAAGTATGGAAATTTTAGAAGTATGAAAATTTATGATATGCCGTACCAATCCGAACCAAATGGTATAGAATATATCATACTGCATGTGTCGATTCGATACTGGTATTCAGTATAGATGGTGTACCAACACTCGGTATAGCAAAAAAATTCGATACCGTACTATGCCGATACTATGCTAGTATGATATCAATACGGGATCTGATACCAAAACGGTGAACCTGGAGTAACTATTTTATAAGCTATTTATTGTTATTTATCATAATAAAGGGCTTAGAATCCAGTAGGTGAAGCCTTACGTGCAAGACAATAATGAGGTGTATAGCATGTTTTGGGAAAAATAGTAAGGTGCTGCTACGTTCGTAGAACGATAGAACCGTAGAAATTACCAAGCTGTGTGCTCCAATATATGGTGGTAATTTTAAGAAAGGGCAACAACCGTCACTATATATCCGTTGTTATGAATAAAACAAGGGACTTGGAGAACTTGGTCCTCCTTCCTCTGTCAAATTCCAACTTAATCCTTTTTTTCCCAACTATATTTAGGATCCAATTTTTCTATAAAATGAGACAAAATGGTCCCTGCAGTCTATTTAGTGATTAAATCTTTTTGTCTTAAAAGCTAAGCAATGATTAATAACCTAGTCTGTACTACTATCACAATCTTAAATAAGCAGAGGGGGACATGTGGATCGCTAAAGGAGTATGTGTTGTTATCGCAGAGAAGGAAAAAAATATCATATTTGCCATTAATATGAAAATATTAAGGGAGTGCAATTAATTGGACAAGAGGGATTACTTTGTCCTAGTTATAAAAAAAATTATAATTGTCTTTTTATAGAAAAAAAGACTGTTTAGATATTTTGCTAAGAAAGGACTAATATGTCAAAATTTCATTGGTTGACGCCTGAATGTGATTGTGGCCAGCATACCCTTGTGGTCTTGGTTTTTTTTTATCGCTTTATAAAAAGTCAAAGGCATGGAACACTATTAGGATGGCTTGGGCAATACTTTTAAAATTGCTAAAAAATCTGTCATACTTTCTATCATGCATCTAAGTATGTGTTTTTCAATATTTATGCTTATTCATGATTTATTGCTTTGAAAACAAATTCATTTTTTAGAAAAAAAATAAAACTTTCCCTCTTGTTATTCTTATTCTTAACAAGACTACGCATGTATGTATGGATGCATGACTTATATGCATGTGCACATTAAATTATACAATAATTTTGTTATCTTTCATGTACCTATGCGTGTGGTGTAGATCTCAGCGAACATAGCTATAGCTTACTAGTTGCGCCTCTTCATCTCTTCAGAGATGTTTTTTCATATATTTGATATGAATAATTTTTGATTTCCCTAAAATAATTAGTGATGCTTCTGTTATATATATATATATATATATATATATATGTGTGTGTGTGTGTGTGTGTGTGTGTGTGTGTGTGTACATACATACATACATACATATGTATATATATATATATATATATATATAAATGTTTTTGTGTGTATGTGTGTGTGTGTGTCTATATATATATATGTGTGTGTGTGTGTGTGTATGTATACAGAGAAGGGAGAGAGATTAACCTTGCAATGGGAGAACAATCGGTGATGATGAGAGCTGAGATAGCTTCCAAAACCGATAGCGCCTGCTTTCATCTCTCCCTCTCCTCCAAATAACTCCTTTGAATTCATGCCCTCCCATGCCTGACTCTCCTTTTCCATCAACCCAGTGTAATAGCCACCAAGCTCCTTCAACTCCCTCCCCAAGACCACCTCCACCTCCAAATACTCCTTCAAGAACCCTTCCACCATCACCCTCGGCATACTACTAACACACATCCTCTTCCCTCCCCTCCTCAAGACCTCAAACCCTTCCAACCCCACATCCTCCAAGAAGAACTTGGGTAACACAGCCCTCCCTACCCTAAAACCATCCTTCTTTAGCCCACAAAAGGCCACCATGACCATGAGCCTAAGCCCCACCTCATGGCTAACAAGACAGATCAAAGGGTATAGAAGCAAGAGTAGAAGACCCCTTAGGAACTCCCCTCCTTCCAAGGCCACAAGCATGAAGTATGGGAAGGTGGAGGAAGACCTCAAGAGCCCTCCTTCCACATCACAGACTAGAACTTGGCTTGACAGCTTCTCTTGGGAAGGGCGCTTGCACAATTTTACTTGGGTTGCATGGGCACTTCTAAGTCTCCTTAGGACGTACCGGTAGAAGAGGAACGAGGCCTTGGAGAAAGCCTTCAAATTCATTTTTTTTTCCCCTCAACTTCTATGAGAAGAGCAAATATGTAGTGTATATAATAGGATTTGATTGAAGAAAACACTTGGTTTATGAGAAAATTACACTAGTGGCGATGCACGCTCTAGAGTCTAGAAAGGTGGCTGCAAGACCTCCGCCTATTTCAAATTTGAGCTGGCCATTTCTGACTGAATCCTTGATTAAGGAAGATGGCCCACATCAACCTACTTATTAATGGCCAAGGATCTATTGGAGGACACCGAGCAAGCAACCGGTGAAGCCGGGCGGCGCAAGCCATCCATCTGGTGGACCTATTTTGCTAGCTCAAGAGCTTATCGGTGTGGCAACACCAACCACCACATCTAAGTCTATTGGACCCATGCCAACTACTCATAGCCGAGTAGGCCTCCTAAGTCGAGATTTATGTGTTCAATTATATATCTGTGAGCTAGTTTCTAAGGATTTGATCACATCGAAGTCTAGGTGACATGGTCAGCCAAAGGATCAACCGGACACAGTTGTCTAACTAAACAAATCTCATCATTTTCACCAAGCTTCTACTAGTTCTTGCTTATGTTTTTGAGTCATGTTTTCAGAAACAATTATTACTTGTTTCCCATATCCTTTAAAATTTAAATACCAATTTAGAAGACCAAAAAAGTTTCATTATATTAGCCATCTGATCTAATACTTCTTTCTACGTCAACTTTTGAAACTAAAATCAGAAAACAAAGCAAAACCAAATTGGTGCTTCAATATTTATTGTCTGTTAATTGCTCAGGTCCCATTGACATACACTGCCCCACATACGATGTGATACATAAGACTATATATTATTAAGGCAAGGATTAGAAATATACATATATAAATTGCATGACATTTTGTTATGAGATTTCTTGATGTTTTAGTATCTCTTGTATTATTATTTGATGTTTATTTTTCCAAGACTAAAGGCCATGGGGGAATGAAGCCATTAATGGACCAACGAACCTGTTCATCTGGGCACCTCCTGCTTACCTATTTTCTTGGTGGCTTCACACTGTTTGTGGTCCACTTGTCTGACTTTAATTCCTTAAGACAGGAGCCACGCAAAAAATAAAGTCTCTGGTCCACGCTGCATTGGGGAACAAGTGCTTATGTTTTTGACTTGAGGACACTAATAATCAAAATTTGCCGATACCAGACCATGCATATGCTGATGCTATAATAGTACATCACCAGTATCAAATATCAGTATCAAATCAATATGGTACAGTACGCCCCATGATATTCTGTTTTAATTGATACGGTATACCATGCTAATAATTGATCACAAATCATGTATCAAGAAGCCATTTATATGGCTATAGTTAGAAACATGCTAAAAACTAAAAAGCTCATTATTTCATTGGGTCCATCCAATGGTTTAGACGAGGAAGGAAAGGGATGGTTCTCCTACCTCTTAAAGGCTTGCTTGGGAGATAGGATTTCATTTAATGAAATCTCTCCTTTTTTTTTCTTTTTTTCTTTTTTTTTTGAGAGAGAGAGAGAGAGAGGAAATTGATGGAATCAAAGATGCCGATGGAGAAATTATTTTAATGGGAATTTGATTCTCCAATATGCAAGAAAACTAAAAATAACATAGAGAGTTTGGATAAGTTCTTAGAGATGTTAGCCGAAGAATTTAAGTTTATTGATCGGCATAATCGCATGATTCTAAAACAAGCATAGAGAAGTAAGGGAATATTTAGAAGCAAACCCTAGTGGGCTATTGGGCATGCTAGAACTTTGGTCAAGACCTGCAGTTCTAGATATAATAACCATATGCAATGCCGGGTACGGCAGTCTTGTACTAGCCAAATTGGCTTGTCGTCTTATACTCCATCAATTAGGCCTAGTTAGCCAAGAAGGAAATTAGATAAGTGAAACCTAGAGTGAGATACCATCACTGAATGAATGTTCCCATGGATGACTATCTTTTACTTAAAAAAAGGAAGCAGAAAGACTAAGATACCAAGTTGCCAACCAATTGAAGAAGGAAGGACTTAAAAAGAAGTGCAACATGAAAACATAAGGATCCATGTTGTAAGACATTAAGACCTATATCCACAACAAGAGGCAATGATGGAAGCTTCACTATAAGAAATGAGTATAGAATATGTTGTCAGGTTTCCTCAATGAGAAGGTCTCTCACAAACTCAACCAACAGCTATAAATCTACGTGGCTCAGGCTTAAGTCAACAATATCCATAGTTTTGTCTAAGGTTGGCTCCTTTGCCTATTCTGACCAATGTATTGTTTGGCATGCGGATCAGACCATGTGCTTTCTAGAATCTCCATAACATTAGACTATGCCTAGAAAAGCCTAAAGGTTAACATATACACACATCCAAACATGCATATGAAAACCCTTTTCGACCGAACCGGGGAGCCAAAGGCTCGAGAAGAGGCCTTGTTCTTTACCAACATCTCAATACAAGACGTCATCTTAGCGCATCCTTGGATCACCATCAGTAATTAAGGTATCATAGCTTAAATTAGATATTGAAAGATACCTACCTTTCAAAAAAATAATATTAATCCCTAGCATTAGTTCTTTTCATGTAATATAGAGCTTTTAAAAGAAATCTCTGAAATTTGCACACGGCTACATTCTTTAATCTATCTAACCTCTGCACTACTAAAACTCAAAACTCCTCAGTGCGAGACATTGATCTTCATATTATCAATTCTACCATGTTCTCCTCTCTTGAACTCAAGTGGACTACACATGCCAAGTGCGATTGTTGTTTCATGCTTGTGATGCATGGAATCTTGCATGTGAAACCAATATTCTCGGATATGGAAGCCATAGCTTGTCTTGACAGACTATGTATCCAGCTACATCGTATCCTTCCCTCTTTCTGCATTGAAAAAATGTGGTCCTTCATGACATTAGTATTCTTGGACTGTTTGATGCTTGAAATTTCAGAATTACATAGCTAACGACACGCTGCTGGCCAACCAAATGCAATGGATGTGATGTGGATGGCCATTGGGTTTTAAGCCGTTCATCCTATCTAGAGATGCATAGAGACATACAGGTGCATGTCACACATTAGACATCTCAAATCTCAAGGGAGGGATGCATGACTAATGTCGAGGCCACGAAATAATACCAAAGAAAATTAATGTCGCTCAGAAAATAATACAATTAGGTGGCAGAAAGATTTGTGGCCAAGAATGTTGCACAACCAATCAAATAAACATCAATTTGTTTGAGACGCTTTTGGCCACAATTTTGGAAGTTATATTTCAGCTGCACTTTTCTTTCATAAATAGGGAAGTCATGGTGCTTCGTGTGGTAGCACCGTTCAGGTATTCATTGAGAGGATGACGAGCGTTGACTCTCACAACACTTTGGAAAAGAAAACTTGCATTATTTCAGGCTTTCAGCTGCACTTTTCTTTCATAAATAGGGAACTGATGGTGATACTCGTGGTAGCATCTTAGGTATTAATTGGCAGGGTGACGAGCTTTTATATACATACATACATACATACACATACATAATATGTATATGTGTGTATATATATATATGTATGTATATATATATATATGTATGTATATATATATATATGTATGTATATATATATATATGTATGTATATATATACATATGTATGTATATATATACATATGTATGTATATATATATATATGTATGTATATATATATGTATGTATATATATATATATGTATATATATATATATATATATATATATATATATATATATATATATGTATACTCACATACACATAGATACACACACACACACATACACACACACACACATACATACATACATACATATATACACACACACATATATACACACACATATATATGTATGTATGTATGTATGTATGTATATGTATGTCTATATATGTGTGTATATGTATGTATGTGTGTGTGTGTGTGTGTGTGTGTGTGTGTGTGTGTGTGTCCAATTTTATGCTTGCAACCATGGCACCCTCCTGGAGCCCCTTTACAGCTCCGGCACAGTCAAAAGAAAAGAATAATAATAATAATAATAAAAAAGAAGTGGCTACCAAGATGATGGTGAGAAAATAGTAGGGCACACATCCAAGATTGGCCAACTAGGGGGTTATCGAACAACTACTTCTCTACCTACCTATTTAAGCTTGATAGATATTAGAGTCAGCCTTCACATCAAACATGTGATAAAACTTTGACCTTTTTCTCATTAGTTAAGCTGGATTTTGACATGATGGTCCTTTATACTTTGAACACCAAAGCTCTCTTTCTTCATGAATAATACAGCTAACCTCCAAAGATTAATGCATCGCATAGATAGATAAATCCAAAATCTAAATTTAAGTGATAAAGTTTGAAAACCATAAATATCGATTGTTCTGAGCCTTTCCATCGTCCATCTGTTCAAATTAAAATTTTTCACTTCAACAACAAAACCAAAAAGTTGCCACCCCACGTACTTGATAACATCTCTCGCTCTCTCACGCAATATTAATCACCACCATTCCATTGAAGAGATAATGACAAATGGGAAATGATGATAATGATACAAATGATATTTTCTCCTTTCACACCTCAGTTCTTATGCACCACCTCATGACTTGGCATTGTGAGATGTCTACTGTGTAAGTGGGCCTTTAAGCTGAAAAGTACAAATATCCACCCTCTTAATATCTCTTCTTTATCAATCTCAACTCATATTAACCATGATACCTACAGTGTGAACAAGAAACCATAAATAGTTAGGATAGTTCATATTCGACTTTTATAACTACAAAGGACGCTCCTTAATTAAAGCCAAAGATATTGTTAGGAAAGACACTTGTAGATATAGATTTCTTATCTCCAACGGATACAAAGCTATAAGACTAGAGGTCCAATAATTTAATGAATAGCAAAGATTTACTCCTTGCAAACACTATGTTCAACATCAATCTCTACTTGTTATCTAACTAATCGTAGTGAAACAAAAATACGAAAACAACAAGAATATTCATCGAGATAAATGGAGTCAGATCTGATAGATCATTAGGAATGATATTCATCCAGCATAAGGAGTTTAGTTCAATGGAGATGTTGTTGAATTTCATTTTTTTCTTGGGAAATATTATGACTTCAGTTCTGGTCTATTCGTCATCCAAGCCTAAGCTTGTCGAGACAGTTACTCGATGATTCCCAGTGTTCTTATGATTTCATGAACTCTTTGTGAGCTTGCAACAGCTCAATACAATTCATGTGATAAATTGCATGCCCCAACATTTAAGCTTTTCTCCCTCCTCTCTATTAGAAAATACACTATTTAGGATTATATATAATAATTCTAATCTACAATTCTTATATTTCATAAGCAGTTTGAGATAGTGGAGGAAATTAATCAACTATGGAAAATGATAAATTTGGACCACTCCCGATGCCTATTTATTCATTTAAAAAGCTAATACATGGTTTGAATACGATAAAACCAAAGAGTTTTGTTATTACAATTATTATGAAATCAATGATCCTAAATAAGAATATAATAATTTAGAGTTTGGATGAAGATCATGTTATTGTACTCAAAAGAAGTTTTATTAATTGCATACCAAAAGATATGTGCTTCATTAAAAAGATTTTTATTTGTTTTGCATTACATCTAATTTAATTAGATTATAATGAAATTCCTTGTCTGAACATTTTTAGTAACTTTATTTATTATATTACTGTTAAGAAACAATGATAAAAAAAATGCAAAGAATTAAAGTTCTAGATATTTTAAAGGACTCATGCCATGGGTGGTTTAGCAAGTGAAAAGTCTATCATAACTGATTTCCTCTTAACTTTAAGCTGAGCTTGAGCATAGTTTCATCATTTCATGCACCAAGATCTCTCTTACATTCAATTGGTGTAAATTAAGGAAATTAAATGTTATTAGGATGATAATTCCTTTTCAATGGAGAAATAAAATAATAACTAAAAGTGAAAAATGATACATAAGCAAGTGAGGAGACAATTTATACAATTCGTTCATTTCATTCTCTAGAAATATAAATTGTCTTGAGTTAAAGTTCTTACTTTTCCATATGAAATGTCTCATAAATTTGATATAGAAATTACTTTAAATCAATGATTTATTGGTCTTCAATAAAAATTTTACTTTTTATGCATATAGGATATTCAATTGTGGAGGTGAGTTTGATGCCATACTATTGGATATTGACTAGTCATTTTTGGCCGCTGTGCTATTTCCCCTCACCTCTGATGATTGTGACGTGTGAGCCGCCTCCACCCATTACGTTGCTTTACGTTGCCGACTGCAATTGTGTTAATGCATATTGATCTTGGTGTTTGCATTTTGTTTAAGTTTTGGTCGTTAGTCAAAACTGTTTAATTAATTTAAGGAACAACACTGTTTTACAGAAATTTTCAATTATTATTTTATTTTACATCTATGATTTTTATGATGATGTTGTCTGAAGAGTGAAAAAGAAAGTATATACATATACCAATTCTATAAATTCTATTTCCATTCTCATAAATCTTTCAAATTATAATTTGCCATATTGGAATATCGAACAATACTGTATCGATAGCGAATCAACACTCGATACAAGAAACATATCAATAACAAGAATTGATTTATACTAATACTGTACCAATATAGTACCTATATGAAACCGGTATTGTAGACCTTGCTTTAAATATTAGAGCAATATTAACAACATGATTACATGGTGCCTGGTCTCTTGTGAATATCTTACTAGATGTGTAGCTCAAGAATAATATGATTTATTTGATTGTATTGTTTCAGCTCAAGGCCTGCTATCAATATTAATTACTGTTAGTAACAAGTGGAGATTGATGTTGAAGATAGCTATTTGAATTGATTTATAAGGATGGAAAATTAAAAAGAAAAGTCTTATGCTAGCCTATAAGCCTCTCCAGCCCTGACTTCCATTCACTTTTTTTAGAGGACTGCACCATTTTTTTCTGAAGTCATCTAACCATTCATATCATGTAAGAATTTTGAAATAGATAAGACTATTAGCCTTTTGTTTTTCATCTACTGCTCATGCGCATTGCACATTCAAGTTATTAATGAATACTAAAAATATACTAATATATAATGGTTTACAAAGCAGGGAATGACCTTCTCTCCTTGTTGCAGGCATGAGCAAGGAATAATAAATCCAGTCGAATTTGTTTACGATAAGCCTAACTATTTCAAGAGAAAAACTGTCATAAATTACCCACAACATATCTTTTTATTTTTATGCCTATCATAATTATTCCATTTACACCTATCTTTTTATTTTTGTTTTCTTGGTAAAAAGTATCTTTAAGCTAGAATTATATCAAAAACAATAGACAAACAAAAAATAGGAACTATTTGTAAAGTAGCTATTAATAGGCATGACTATTGGTGTTTTGATTATTCCTATTCGTTGTGTTCATTTCAAGAATTCAAAAAGAAAAACCAGAATAGCTAGGTTAAAAGGAGCAAAGTGGGGAGAGGAAAGATTAATTAAAATGTTGTGCCCCAATCTATGCCCATGTAGAGCATGATCCATTGGTGGTCACTTTTACCCCTTCCTAACCCAAGCATGGGTTTCTATATAAGTACAAAGAACAACAAAAATGGGAACAAAAATGATAAGTATATCTGTACAAAAATGTCAAACTGTAGCTATAATAACTATTGAATATTTACATGCTATAATAACTATCTGTACAAAATTAGAGGAGAATATTCAAAAATAGCACTATTGATTATGGCTTAAGTTGACCCTTGATTGCTAAGATCATGGCTTGATTCTATTCTTGACTCCTAGAAAAAAAATCTTAGAAGAATATTCTAAGATAACAATGACATAGCATTTCCAAAATGACTATTGGTGTTTTATTTTTTATTTCTATATCTGGTTAATGCTTTGGGTGATTCCTGTTCCACTCTAGCGGCGCTTGAGCTCGGCAATAGAAGACTAACCTCAGGCGTATGACTAGGGATGGTAATTATTGGGTCGGATTAAAAATTCATCAATCCGAATCTGACATATTTATTAAATAAGTCAAAAAATCATGTCTAAACCCGACTAGCTTATTAAACAAGTAACCTAACTCGGCCCACAACCTATTTATTAAACGGGTCAAATTCAAGTTAAACAAGTTAAACAGAATTCTAACAAATTAAATAGATTTTAATAGGTTAAGCAGATTGGATTAGAAAATATAGAAACAGTAGGTTTTAAACGGGTTAAATAAGTCATAAACGAGTTAAATAGATTGGGTTATGAGCCAACCCAATTATTAAACAAATCAGAATACATTAAATGGGTCAAAGGTCTCAATTCGAACCCAACCCATTTCATAAATAGATCGATATAGGTGATCCGTTTATGATCGTCAAATCATTCACAAGTGAGATTGATGGATTGGATCATAAATTATCATACCTACTTAGGATAGGCTCAAGTGGGTTGCCTGACCTACCCACCTGAACCCGACCTGAGTCTTTTTTAGCTCTAATTCCATTCATCAACTGCCACCCGTTTGATCTCTTACCAAAATTCTTGCAATCAAGCCCATTACATTTAATAGCATTAACTGTGGCTGGTGCTTATTTGTACCTCATCTAGATTTGGACCAATTGCTGCCTCTTGAAGCCATCGACAGGATCTTAAGAGCTTAGGAAGGATTGTTTGGGCCTCTACAAAGAATGTGCCATGTCATGGAAAAATGGCATGCCCACATGCACATGTATGTGAATGGGTTCAAGAGTGCATTTATCTCTCATTTTTTAAAGAAAAAATAAAATAAGAAAATCTTTACTCTCTCCCCGTTATCTCCAAAGTTCATGGGGAGACCAGGTTGATAACTTTCCTTCTTATCCATTGCCCAATAGAATCTCCCTTGTAATTCCATACACTTTTTCTTTCTTTCCTTTTTTTTATAGAAGAGGATGGGCAAGGCATATCAAAAATTGTTGAGATCATGAATTATTGTGAAGGGAAGAGTGGAACCAGGAAACAATCCCCACAGAGATATAAGCTGGCTTTTTGATTCAAAACTAAGCTGGTAATGCATTGGCTGTTTTTTTTTTTTTCCTCTTTCTGGTAGATGAATGTATCTCAGATCAAATGTTAAAGACTTAAAAACTAATTTCGCTTCGCTTTATGTCAGATGGACTAGAAATTGACTAAACAAACTTGCACCACTAATCAAGACATTGATCAGCTTTGCTTTATGTCAGGTGGAACACCCTTCTTCTAAACAAGAATACCCCTTCCTCACAAGCATCAGCCATACTTCTCTTCATTTCAAGGATCTTACATTTTTTCCTTTCTTCCTCTTCTCAGTTTGCTAAACACAATCAGAAGCCCTTGCATCTCAAGACAACCCTCTGTGTTCTGGAGCCCCCCTTATTCCTTTCTTGATACCCACACTTTTATAGCTTACCAAGATAGGGTGCATTAACCACATCAATGTAAGCCAAACATAAATCTCTTGCAAGTGTTGCCCACCAAATTCAACCAAATTCTCCGTCTACCCGTCTTACGGTGGTGTTTCACATTTTTCGCTATGTATATTTCCAATGTCTTCAAGAAGAAGATTTTAATCCTTACCAGTATTTTTCCGACTTGGTCCTCTAGTCATACAGTTTAGTTTATTTGTCTTCCTATAAGCTCAGCATCTTACTCATGGACAATTACTGTGCATTTACTGGTGTTTATCTTTTTAAGTACTTCTATAGAGAACAATCTTTTTCCTATGCTATCAACATCAAGATGAGTTTGCTACATTTTTCTTCAGATGAAACATTTTTGTCGGAAACATGTCTTTACAGTCCATTCTTCCTTCTATTGCTTTTAGGTCAGTGTTCTTGTATTGCTTTTGATCCGTTCTCTCAATAAATTGATGGGTTGATTCCCTATCTTTCCATTCGAAAAAAATGCATTCTTTCTTCAGTTCTTCCACCATAAGCTTTGGTAGGAAATCTTGTTCTAAAAGTTGCCAATCTTTCAGCCAAAGACAAAAGCTTTGCATTGCATCAAAGATGACATAGAAATCAAGAAACAAGACAAAGGAGACTAGAAGTTCAAATAATGTCAAAAACCATTTTGGGGCAAGTTAGGTCCTTTGAGTTCTAGATAGGAAGCTCATGATTATGTACTTCAAATTTTCTTCTAGAGAATTACTTCTAGCTCTATTGGCAAGTCTCTTAATCTATCAATAACAATAAAAAGCTCCGAGGTCACAACCTTCCAAACATAGCTTGCTACAAAAGAAAAGAAAAAAAAAGGGCAGCGAGTACATTTTACCGGAACATGGTACCTTGTTTTATTTCTTTTCAAGATGGAGATATCAATCCTTTTCACTCTCCCAAATCCTGCTACAATTACACATCTGCCTGCTTCTCCATAGACATACACAGCCAATATACCTGCTCTATAATGCTGCAATTAGAACAAAAAAGAGGAGATAGATAAACAAATGCTCAATCTCCATTATTTAACAGAAGAATGTTGATGCTGAACAAAATAAATAGTTAATGCATGCACTCATGGCTGTACTGGGTGGAAAGGAGAAAAGGAAATAAGACATGATAGAACTAATAAGATGCAAGTGCAAGATTTTCTTGTTTTAACAGGATGCATTAGCTTTTATTCACCAGTAAAAAGGTTAGTTTTTTCTTCTAAATCTATTCTCTCCATTTTTGCTGTAGTGGCATGTGTGTTTAAGGTCTCATAAGACATAATATCCTAATCATCCCATAACAGATTCATTTTTCTAAATGAGAAGGATGAGCCGATTAGGTATGGTGACAGTGAAGATTCAATTAATCAAAGAAAAATATGTAGCACACTTAGGAGAAGCTGATTTGGTGAACCAAGAAAGCCACTTAAGAAGCTCTGCTGAAACTAAACTAAAAATGATCCTATCCAAACAAATAATGATGACCAAGAAGGATCAGGAAAGGCTAAAGCTGGACTTGCTCTGAAAAACCCCGTTCAAATATCGAGCTAAAATTTAGAAGAAAAAATAGCAAGGAATTTTAAATTCTGATCCAGATCCCTTGTACACCCACCATCATATTGCCGAAACTGACTGATGACATTTTATTTACAAAAAAATAGCATGATTTCAGTGTTCTGGTAGATTTCTTTCCAAAAAGATATCTCAATGAATAGCTTGCAATCTACAGTATTGCAGATTAAGTATCAATAACAATTTATGCAAACTTCATGCATTTTTACAGCACATATAGCTTAAAGACTATTGGGGTTTTCTTGCTCATGAAGTTTCCATAATAACCTACAAACCTTCCTTGATGAGTAAGGTGGGCTTTCTAGATTCTTATGCAGCTTTTTCTAGCAGGATATTTCCATAATTGGCATATGATCAACAAGAAATGCAGACAATTTTCTTTGTTTTTTGAGGAAAAAGAGGGGACAGAACAATAAAATATGACTTAGCAATCAATGGGTACGTTCCTGAACTCTAGCATGGATGCAGTAATTTTAAAACCATAAATTATATATAGGATATGATAAAATATTATCTAGGATATGGTCTTTATTGTAGAACAAAGTCACCCTAGACATAAACCTAGACCTGTGTATACCAAACTAAACTCCAAATAACATAGAAAGGACCAACATAAACCAAAGGGAATTTGCTACTGCATCAATGTTATATCTTGATTATTAATGTCAGAGACATGAGTCCAACTGAAAATTAAGATATGCTGATTTTTATGCCAGATGTGATTGCTCGTGGCAAACATCCTTAAAACTAAGCGAGAAAGAATCCTTTATCTATAAGGTAAAATCTTTTTGGTTTTAAGCGAAAGCACCACACGTCAGAAGAAAGGAAAAAGTTTCAGCATTTATCTACAACAATGGAAGTAGAACTACAGTGTCTTATGTCTTTTTAAAAACATAATGCCCAGTTAATCCTTGTTTCATCCCTTTCCTATTCAATACTCTTCTTCTCAAACCCTTTTTCCTTAATTTATTAAAAATCGTGCATAAAGGGTCCCAGCATGGAGCAAACAAGAAGAAATATCCCAAAGACACACGCACACAAAACAAAACAAGAAAAGAAAAAAAAAAGAAAAATTCATGTACTACAGACATTACAAAGAAGTAAGCATGTTAGAATCTTCAAGATATCAGAAATCCCAGTTGGGATCCACCACAATTTCATGAAAGGATAAGGTAAACAAAAAAGTGAAAGCCTCCAGAAAAATTCATAAATGGTTGAGTTTTTAGTTGCAACCAAGCTAAATTCATCTACAGGTTAATCAGTCTGAGAGAATTAGTACTTCAGCCAACAAAAAATACAAAGAAGGACCTTCAGCAATGCCTGATTGCCCAAAAAAATGGATCCCTGTTAAGGTCCATGTGAATTTATAGATACAAGCATAATAAATTAAGAAATGGGAGAGATCGATACTATACAAGAGGGGCTGTCTTTAGAGATAGCAGTCGAGAATATTAATTTAAACCATAACTAGACTCTCTTTCCTTCCAATTAGACAAAAGTCCCTCAAGATCCTACTTCAATGTCCTCGTGGACAGAACACAACTGTAAATATTGAAAACATATACCATTACATAATAGTCTCCCAACTCTTAAGGAAGTTCTTATTTTGTGACAAAAAAGGATGCAACTACATATGCAAAAGAACGATAAGAGAAGTCTCACATAAATAAAAAAAAAAATCTTAGGCTACAAACTTGCCAACATCCAAGATACAGTAAATATTCAAATCTATAGTTTTATTTTGGAAAAGAATATTAAAATAAAAATATATTATTGTAATAAAATGCATATTTCACAAAATCTAACATGACTAAATAGTTTTCATCTAGCCACTCCAATATGCTTACGTAACAGCTATACGAAGGATGGAATTGCAAACAAAAACTAACAATCATAGGTATCAAAATACAGATATACCTTTCCATATAATGATGAGGAAGAAGAGAATGGTGATAACCATGGCACACAAGTTGGTGTTCGAAGATGCTGCCTTGGTGTTCCTTTTCTTCTTTAGCATCTTCATTCGTTCAATTCTTGCCTGCCTCAACATGGCAAGCTCAGATATCTCGTTGACTAACTTCTGGTCAAAAGCATTCAGTGACAGAGACTTGGGAGGCCGGGGTGGTTTTGGAGGCCTTTTGGAAGCCTTCCTTCTTGGCCTATCAGTTTCTACTATCTTCTTAAAAGGACCCACATTGTCCTCTCTGTCAAACCTCTCTTTTGCTAAAATTTCTCCGTTCTCATAACAACCATCAATAGAACAGGAGAAAACATTACCCAAGTTAACAGCTTCTTCACCCATCATCAATCCACCAAGGCCACTCCAGACTCTAGTCAACAACTTCTTTGCATTCCCACTACTGAAACTGTTGTCAGATCCTTCTTGTGCACTGCTTGTCCTACTTGTGCCAGTCTCAAGATCAATGACATCTTTTAAATTTTCTGAATCCATAATCACCACAACCCCGCACCTCTTATGTCAGCAAATTAGAATCCTCTTTCCATCTTCCAGCAAACTACAGGTCTTCATCCAGCAATCTTTTACAAAGTCTTCATTTTTTTTCAACAACCTGCAGAAGTCTGCCTACAACATATCAAAGTCTTCAGAGTCTCACATTTCTTTACTGTGCTGAACAAAGATCACCAACTTTACTTAGCATAAACATCCAATGTCAGAACCTTCTGAATCATAAAAAAGGGTCTTATCCTCTTTCCCTCTTACATTAAATCCCTCTTACAGCAAAAAAGATCTTCATATCCTTCAGAACATCCTGAAGAAGACCACCAAGAAGCCATCTGTCTTCAGAAATCTCACATTCCTGCATTTTAATTAGAAAGTAAACTTTTCTAAACAAAGAAAACCAAGTTTCCAGCATAACATACATAATGACACAATGTTTCAAATCATAAAAGTTAGAGCAGTCTTCCCTATTAGAGCAAAAATAAAATCATTTGAAGAAAACCCAGTGGCCAAAATCTCCATATTCTAGAAATTCCATCAATGCCACCGTGAACCCATCAATGGAATGTTAAATCTCACCCAAATAAAAGGATTAACGACTCCAAATCATCATTAAAAAATATAGAACCGTCCACATCATCACAAAAGAGCTCAGACTCATAACGTAGTTCTTAATCTACCACCAAACCAAACGTCGTTCCCTTAGCAGTTTGCACTCAAAAAGATCCCATCTTTAGCCCCCACCTCCCAAAATAACCCGAAATTTAGACACGTTTGGCATCTGAGAGCTCTCCAAATGAAAATGGAGCTCGCAAACCCCACAGGAAACCCACGTTCCTCCCTAATTTCCAAAGGAACCAACCTTTTTGCATCAAATTCAAACCCTAAAACACTGAAACTCAAAGCTTTTCGATATATGGGAGGATTAACGACGCTTACCGTGTCACTAACGACGCTTACCGTGTCCCTGACAACGAGAGTAAAGATCAGATTCGACGCAGATAACGGCATTCGAAGACAAGGTCCCGCGCGCACGAGAGACGGAGATTTAGCTTTTGTGAGAGATCCGAAAAGAATTCTGATTGGAAACCTACCAAACTTGGGCGCGAGATTTCATTCGAAACCTACCAAACTTGGGCACGAGATCTTCTCTCCAAACTCTCGAAGATCGTTTATAAAGAGAAGATTTCGTACCCTGATTTGGTAGGTTTCTAATAAAATTGTGCCCAAATTTAGTACGTTTCCAATAATTCCGTAAAGAATTGAGATAAAAGATCAAGATAAAAGAGAGAAGTTTTCCATTAAAAGAGAGAAGTTTTCCATTTCATTCTGCGGAAGGAAAAATTCCCGGCGGAAGAAGTTGTTGTTGGTGGTGGGTCTTAAAAGGGGGTAGCATCATGTGCGATGAGTTTGATGAAGAACGAGGAGGGAGAGAGAGAAGGGCGCGGGCATAACTCATTAAATAAATAGATCAATCAAGTTAAACGAAATAAGTTGAGTGGGTTTAACCGGTTAAATAGCTAGGAACAGGTCCAATAAATTTTAAACAGATTCAATATATCTTAAATAAAATAAATAGATTTGGTCATAACTCATTTTAATTATTAAATAGATTAAAATAAGTTTAAAATATTAAAAAAATTTGATCTCAAGCTCATTTATGTCTAATACAAATCTATTTAAAACGCATCGATGAGATCATAAATTACCACTAAAGACTCAGTTTTTATGGTCATTTTAAAATATTAAAAATATTAATAATTATTTTAAATATTTTAGAAAATATATAATATAAATAATTAAATATTGTCAATAATGTACAAAATGTCTACTATTCAATTAAATTCGCATATTACCAATAATTATTAATTAAATCTATAGATATATAATATAAATATATATATGAAACGAACAATGAAATGAAAAAGTGAATTAAAATGACCCTCTCTTACTCACAACATCTTATTAGAGTTTTATGTTCTCTGAGCATTGGAATTTCTTCTTATCCGCATGACGAAATGTGTTGCAACCGGAACTGATCTTATTTAAAAAGTTCACTAGCCGTGTTGGAAGAAAAAAAATGATTGGACCACATTTCTACATAAAAAAAAGGTGTATATATAACACCTCGCAAAACTGGTACAGCCAGAAACTACCCATGCCAAAAGGGAATGCACAGATTTCTTCCTAACAAAAATAAAAACATAGAATAAAAAAAATAAATGCAGGAGGGTAGACAAGAATAGACGAGATTTCAATTTAACCTAGCGAACATTGGCCTACTTGCACTATAAGCCACACAACAACATCATTAGTAATCACTGGTAATCACTGTGCATGGAAAATATTACCTGTTGGTGAAAATAGAAGGTTGATAGGTTATATAATCAGCGTGACAATTAGCCTGTGCAAGCCTGCCACCAATTTCACACACACACAGAGAACAATCACACATCTACTGTAACTTTTTATATGAATAAAAGAAAGCAATGCCCCAGCAAAGTCAAGTGACATGCGAAAGCAAACCAACCTGGATATTATCTAAGCGGTCATACCTCTCCGCTTACGGGCCTCGGGGGGTTTCAAGTGCTGTCACCTGCAAGATTATGCCTCGAGTATATGTTCGATAGAGAACCCCATGGTAGTTATATGAAGAGACTCCCTTCTATTCAAAAAAAAATCAAAAAAAAAAAAAAAAACTGAGCTGCTCCTGTTACATAGAACGAGTATACTGCTGACAGACTCGTGGTGTATCTCTCCTAAAAGAATGATTGATCATACGATGCCTTTCAACCATCAGATCATGCCCTGCATTTCTCTCCAAACACTCCAAACTCCATTCATCTGCCTGCACCGACTGGAAGCAACCTGTGATCCAACAGTGGAGTCGAGAGAAGGAAGGTGAATCATTCTTTCATGCGAAAGTTACAATCCTTGCCCCACTGCTGACATGCCAATGTGCAACTACTAACCTGCCGGTCATAAAGAACAACTAGCTTACAATGCTAACATGCAATGCTAGAGATTAGCATGTATTCCGGAAGGAGCATTAAAAGCATGTTCGAGAATTTCCAGTTGTGTAATAGCATGCAAAACGTCGTGCGTAATAGCCTTGTGAAAACCTGGATCACTAATGAGAAATTCAGCAACATTACTATGTACAGAAGGTTATCAGTTGCACTTGTATTTATTCTGGTAAATGAGAGCTTAGATATCAATCACCGTTAGTTTCTTATTGGGAGAAAGGAAAACATGAAAATCAGAAAGAGAATCTAAAACTTCAATACTGCTGCACCACTCGATGGCTTTGATGCAAATACATAAAGGCCAAGGTCATTCTTGTTAATGACACCCCTGTCGATCCTCAAGTGGTAGAATTTTTCCTGCAACAAACAAATCTTCCATTTAGGCGAGAGTAATAATAGATATTAATCTATACAGGATCTATTTGCAATTACAAAATGAACTTGTACAAAACAAGATGGAGACTATTACATTCCGCTTTGTGGTTTGTACCATAAAAAGAGTTTGTAAATCATATATTTTTCATAACATGCAAGATATCTTCCCAGGAAAACTCTTTCAACGGTAAGTTACAGACCTCTACCAATGTTAAAATATTACTCGAAGAACAAGAGTATTAACAAAAGAATGTTAATGAAAAATAATTTGCCGCGGGTTAAGGATGGGGTCATTTAGTCTGACCCATTTACAAAAAATTGGTGCTAGTTTACAGGCAATGGCAATTGAATATTTCTAGATTATTTCCTGAATCAGGGAAGAGATCTTTGGCAGTATGAAGTACGGGATTAATCACCGTAATTAAGAATTTCTTTGATACAATTTAATATACCATACAATGCATTATAAAGACACATGGAGAAGTGAACCAATAACAATAATAACAATAATAACACTAGCTCCAACTGATGACCAATACAGAGTTTCAGAACAAACCATATGAGAAAATATCTACATAGCAATTACAATAGTTCAGTAATTAGTATACTGTGTCTTCTTATAGAATTTGTGTTTCACATAACTGTTATCAGTAGTCTATTGCTGTTAAAAATTAGTGTCATTTAATCAGTGTCAGGTAACTGACCTTTAAATTAAGAATGAACTGAGGGACAAGGCTTTCTTTAACTAAAGCAACTGCACAGCCACCCCATCCAGCACCTGTAAGTCTTGCACCAAGTGCTCCATTGTCCCGACAAATCTTTACAAGTTCCTCCAATTCTGGGCAGCTGTTGAAAAAAACTGATTAGGATGCTGGTAAAATATAATAAATTATGTAATTTAATCAAGGTTGAGTAACAGACAGTTGCAAGGCATATTACAAGGTGACATCCACAACATATTGCTGTCCCAGCATTAGAGGGGAGATGTATGTAGATTGACCATACCTGCACTCATAAAGTACACTGCAACTATAGTGGCTCTCATTCATCAGGTCACCAAGTTTTTTAAGCATGTCCTCGTCACTACAAATTGGATAAATTTCAGATTGTATTATTGAATTTCATAAGAAAAAAAATTATTCTCAATAAATTTCAAATAACTTGCGATTTTGATTAATGTAGCATACAGGAAACGACATCAGAAAAAAGAAATGATTTTGGTACTTAACTGTCCTGTCCGATCACACCAAATAATGCAGGACATAACTTGGGAAGTAACTTCTATACTACACATATCTCCTATGGTCATGTTCTTGTTTGCAACAGTATCACATGAAGCAGCATATATATCCTTTGCTGATGAAGTACAAAGCATCATTCGATAATCATAACATATTATAATAATGGGTTTGAAAATAAATCCAACTGAAAATATGTAGACGATATAAAATTTTTAGTGGAAGTACTGAAAAATATATGAATGTAATTTCAGTAGTTGCTTTGTAATGAGCCGTGGGCCAATAGTAACCATTATAACCAACCTAAATTTATTATAAATAAGAATGAAGAGATGGATTGATGCATAGTTTATGGAACCAAATAAGGATAAACAAATCGGAGAGTGCTTCTTTGGTGTTCTGTTGCCATCATTCCAAAAAACATCATGAGCAACCATTGAATGATTCTGCAAATATGGTGGACAGCTTGTTGCTTACAGTCAAATTATTCAGCAGTTTATGATTTTGTGGTATGCAATCCAAGTGAATTAATTAATAAGAAGTCATCACCCTGGAAGAGGCATAAGTCGGATCATTCATGTCTCAAAAACACTATCCTGAATTGAAATGGTAGAACCTACACAGATCAAACTGAACTCTTCATGCATATCATGCAAAATCTTGCTAACAACATGTCAGCTTTCATTGGAATTCAGCATTGCTCCCAAGAACAATCCAATTTTGTAGTAATCGGCAAAAACCATAAAATATCCAGGAATTTTGAAACAACAAGAAAACTAGTAGAGAAAAAGAGATTGAAGTAGAAGGCAGCTAAAACATTTTAGTCCTACTAACATAAATAAGATAGAAGCAAACTATGTGGCTATATCATCAGAAAATAACCAAATGAGGGCCATGACAAAGTATAGCTGACAATTTAGTTTCGCTTATATCACTGGCATCATCATGTAAATTCTGAGACGAATATATACCCCAATTAAATTATAATATAATTCAAGTATAATTAAAAGTCATAGACAGAATGGAGTAGTTTATAGTGTTCAGGAATTCACATAATAACAGAAAGAAGACTTTGATTTAAGAGAACAAGCCCAGAACATTTGCCAAAGGATGCGTGAAGATGTCAGATTGAAAGTAGAAGAGCTCACCTGAGTTTTGATAAGACGGTGTCCCTAAATACATGAACACGCTTTGCCTCGGAGTAAACATGGGAGGCACGCTGAAACAATATACATGGAAATGAATCAGATACTCAAGACTGAAAGAAATTCTGCCTAACCAGATTAATACCCAAAAGAAATCAATTTGAGAACCACAAGTCTGCCTTTTCAACATGGCTGTGAAAGTGAGACATTCAAACTCAAGTCCACAAAATTCAACTTCAATGAACAAAAAGTTGCTTCAAATTATCTTCTTATCTCCATATGATATGCAACATACGGCAAATAATTACCAACTTATAAATCTCCAACATACCCATGAACTCTAGCTATAAACAGTAGTTCAAACATAACAGAGAACAAAAATTATGCCAGAATTCATAAATGTAAAATCCTACTTTCTTTATTCTATACAACATGTTAATATTGTTTTGTCAAGTCGTGCAACTCCCCATTTCAAGAATCATCATCATAAAGCAACAGAATGCACAGAGAAAATAACCAAGAAAAAGGAAGGGGCAACAGATGATAACCCACAAAGGAAAACTCTTGGCTTTAATTACAGTTTCATATAAAGTAAGCAACAGATGTAGCAAAAAGCACCCAAAAGCTTGAATACGTCCAAAATGACCTAACTTACCAATTATGTAACGGCATCTGGGGTTGAATGCAAGGTTTAATATAAAGGCAGCAAGGGCAAAAACCAAGCAAAGTCCCAAATATAGATAACTTTTAGGATGAAGAATGGAATACCAAAGGAAGCCTAACATGTCTGAGTAGTCAAGTACAAGAATCAGTAACTTATAAAATTTCATGAGGTAATTTTGGTTTCAGTTCGATCCACTTGTGCTTGTTGAAGTTTGATAGCACCATCATGTCAAATGCTCAAGAACCCACTAGTTGCATTCATAAGTGTTATGATGGAAAAGGAATCAGTTATCTGCACTTCGGAGTTCCGACATGACATAGGCAGTCAAAACCATGGATAAATGTACTGCCCATACTGGACCCATACCACTCTGAATGTACCATATCCGTTGGGGACCAGCACATGACACCCCTTGGAACGGTCTTGTAGGTGAATCAACATGTACTACCTTGAACCTACCTGCATCCTCCCATACCTTACACTTTTTCCTTTTCCCCTTTGAACATTTGAACTAACAGGTACCAGCCCATGCTGATCCCATACATATCAGACAGTGATAAGTATGATCTGTACATTGATATTTGAATCCTTGGTCACAACCCTAGTACACTCAATAAATTTTGGGCTACCTGATTACTGTTATTTTCTGTTGTCTTCTACTATGCACTTGTGTTGAGAAAAGAGAAATCTGCATGCACTATCTCATTTCAATGAACTAAGGATTCATCTCAAAATTTGAGTTAATTGAGCAAGACCTAACAAGCTAGGAACATGCACATTATAAAACATACATGACACAAATAAAATTCAAAATTACCTGAAACAACTTAAAATGCTTAGCAGCTCTTAAAACATCTAACGAAGTTGGAGAGTCTGCAAAAATGGTGGTAAGACTTTCTCCAGTGACCTTCTCGACATCTTCAGCAGTGTAAGGCTCCTCTTTCAGTAGTTCCTGTGTAATGTGATGAGAATATAAATTAAACTCTAGAAAACAAAATAAGAACATAAAAGCTAATCATAGGGCAGAAGGGAATCTCGGAAACCTTTAAATTGTTGAGGAGATAATTCTCCAAGCTAAACTAGGGGGATACTGCAAAATTCACAGAATTTCAGAAAGACAAAAGAACTGCGGAAACAGAATGTCATCTAGATAGTTTTCTTATTCTGTATAGCTTACATGGAAAATATTTTGCATTAGAGGAGCAGCACCAATTAAAATTTTTTATATCTTGGATATGGAGAAAAAAGAGGGCCTAATTAAACAGGATAAATGTAGCTCAAATGAGATGTGGGTGTCATAAAACTAGGAAGCATTTAGTGAAGAATGAGTGCATTAGAAAACAATAATAATATAGTGAAGATTACGTATATTAGGGACGTAGAAAGTGCATAAAGCAAGGGCAAAATAACGGTTTATAGTTCTATATAGTAAGGCATGCATGGTTAAGTGGGATCATGCTGGTCCATGCAAACCAGCATATACCCTGTCAGGCCAGAATCAACCAACATAGGGTCAGCACTACATACATCATCTTTTTAATAACTCTCTAATTATAGGGATTTCAATTCTTTTTACATTTTGGTTCTGGCATGGCAAAGAATGCTATGCTAGCATCCCTATTTTTTGATGTAATGCTAGCAGTGCTATAATACCTGACAACATGCCCACTGAAGACTCGAGAAGATTCCAGTATAAAGAAGTGCTCAAATATGCGTTGGAGTTAGGGAAGGCTATAGGTTAGACAAATGAATGTTGTGAGCAAGCAATTGGAAGACTTGCTATGGCCCCAGAGGTAGATATTGTTATGAATAATTGGTGAATGAAGACTCACAAATTTAATATCAAATAATTGGAAGCAAGATTTGACCTTTATGGTTAATTGGTCATTGTTTTGCACATTGGGCTCCACTTCATGTGCATACACACTTCTAATTACAAATTACATCATAGAGTAACTACATTCCTCCTTTAGCCAATGTCAACTCTTTACAAGGACCTATACTGGATTCTTAATTTTTTGCATGTCTTTTTTTTCAAAGTAACTAAACATTTTGGCATGAGAAGCTTTTTTCTTTTTTTTTTCTAATAATAAACATTTATCATTAATTGGAGTTGTGCACATTGGGTTCCACTTACACACTTCTAGTCACAAATTATATCATACAGAGTCACTATGTTCCTTTATTAGCCATGTCAATTTTTTACTAGGCCTCATACTAGATTGTTAATTTTTTGCATGTTTTTTTTTTTTTAATAACTAAACATTTTGGCATGAGAATCTCACTGAATTCATGAAGCCATGACTAATATTTTATTTTAAGCCATCAAATTTAGGCATTTTTTTAACTTGGGAACCAACCCTGAAGTGTTGGTGACCTGGCCATCTTTCAATTCCTTCAGCATGAGAATGTTACTTGTATAGGGAAACTCAAGTAGTTCCCATTGACTTAACTGTAAGACATGATCCTTTATTAAAACTTAAATTCATTTTAGTAAACGAACAAGGCCTTTGCTACATTATTGGCACACACGTATAACTCCTATAAGCTACAAGACTAGTCTCTTCTTTAGCAGCAATTATTACTTATTGGAAAAATAGTTCTCATGAACCCAAAATTCATGGACTATGTATGACTAAGATTATAGAAAAAGTGCAAGAATAATAGACCAACAATGGCACAATACCTTAACAGCCACTCCAGGATCAGAATATCCATGGCTATCAGCAAATTTGACACACATCCCTTCAACATCAGATAGAGTCTTCACATTGGAGATTGCTTCAGCTGGTTTCATTCCTAGCTTTATGGCGAGAACAATCTGCAAGTTAAGGAAATCACTATTATTGAAGGGGTAAACAAACAAAATAGAGTAAGAATAAGAATATTTTGAGCCAAAAATGAGACACACAAAAGAAAAAAACACATGAGGGGCAGTGAAAAATTCCATGTAAATGGTACCATGGTGCATACTCTATAAAGCTTTAGTTGCGGCCACGAATATAGTTCGAGGTCAAGGTAATTCGTACGTACATTAAAATGCCAAAACAGAAACAGGTCGTATGTTAAGAACAATAATTACTTTTCAACTATTTAAAATTAAATAAATAAAATTTGGAGATGAATGGCCTTTCTCCATGCAAGCATTTTTCGCATAAGTTATATGGCAGTTTCAAACAAAGCAATTCTGGTAACCATAGTTACCGAATTATATGTGACCACAACTTCTTTTCTATTCCTTTCTTCTTCTTTTTTTGTGGTACTGGTAGCCAGGGGGATACATCCTCCTTCAAAATTCAAATGTTATATTACAAGGAAAAAAAGGCAGCAATTTTATGTTTAAGTTACCATTGCAGGACAAATGCCAGAGTATTTCCTTTTTTTCCAAGCAAATGCAGCTCCCACCCTCTGTTTCTTCTAAGTGAACAGACCAGCCCATGCCATTCACCACCCAATTGATATTGTTAACTAATTTTTTTTCAAATAATGATAATCTCCCTGAAATTTTGGATTGATATTTATTTCCGTTCTCCTTAACCCTTCAAATAATGATAATCTCCCTGAAATTTTTGGATTGATATTTATTTCCGTTCTCCTTAACCCGCCATAATCTTGCTCATATTCCATCTGCATTCTATGTGCAGTCCTCCACTTGGCCAAAGGGACAACAAGATTTGAATTGGCCAAAACTTGGTGAACGAATATTCAGTTCAATTGTTGTAGGGTTACAAACAAGTAGCAGAGGCAAATGATAGATAAAAAGAAGGATCAAGCTATGGAGAAAATAACAATATCTTTTAAAAAATGTGTGACGATTGTAACAGGCTAGTAGATAGCAAAATCATTTCATCCAAATTAAAAGAAAAGAAAGGAGGAAAAAAATGCATTGGGTTTGCTGAAAACAGAAAACATCTATGTTTCTCAAAATAGTGAACTGTCTAAAAATTTTAAAAATATTAAAGTCATCAGAGCATGTGAGATCCCACATATGAAAGGTGACACACCTATGTCAGTGTAAAAACATCCTACAAACCCCAACTAGGGTGATGAAAATAGTTTCCCATCACCAAAGTAGGGCAGCCCATCTGCTTTTCTAGGCCATAGCAAGGTTGGAGTAGCATTATAGATGGACAAAGACAAAATGGCAAAGAATGAAAGAAACGTTCTGTGAAAAGCCAACTATAAATAGGCAGGACAAGGTTTGTGTGTTATGGTTTTGTTTGTATTCTATATGATGTAAACATTTCTTAACGTATAAATAATGACTAAGTCCATACCTGGCTTTAACAAATACGATATCAAGGTTTCATTAGTATAAAAATTACAGCTACATCAATTATATGGAAATCTTGTCTGAAGAAAGCAGAATCATTTTCTACATGTTCAGTTCCCTATTCCAACAAAATTAAAAACAATAAATCACGTGACATATCATAACATAATTTTGGGAATGCCATTCAATTTAACTTTAAGATTTCTGTCTCCACAAGAAAAGGGGATGGGAACTTACGGCAGCCAAGCGGCATTCTACAACACGGTTATTATAATTTGTTGCAGCTGTCACTGCCTTCTGAGATTCTGCCAGCGAATGCGCAATTACAAAAGTACCACCAGCAGGTAATTGCACATCACTTGCACGGATAGGATTGAAATCTATTAACTCAGCAAATCCAGTTTTGGCCATGACAGAGATCGCCTGTCAAACAAGATGATACAAAGACTAATAAAGGGACTTCATTATTGGCAAAAAAAACATATATTCCAAAATTAAAGACATGCAAAAGCCATGCGGTAAAGAAATAACAAATAGACTGGAACAAGAACCATGCTCCCTTTTCAATATTCTGCATGCGAGTAACGCAAGAACTGTTTCTTGAAACTAGTGATAAAAGAACAAGAAAGCACAACATTACAAGAGTCTCATTTTATCTAAGACGGATTAAGTATTATCAAACTGGATTAAGAAAAAACTATATTGACACAGGATGGTTATGGCAAAGTTACTATACAGCTAAAATATAGGATGTAGTTAAAAACCAAAAACTGTGATCCTCCCTCATTATGAGTACATGACTATTTTAATTTAGCATTTATATCATGGCTTTGTAGCAGTAAAAGATGGTCCTGAAAGAAAATGAGCATAACATCCAATAGAATATATAAGCAGTATAAGGGTTCTGCAGGCCCGATACCATGGTTTATATGTCTCCCTGCAAGCAACAGCTATTCAAGTTTTACAGTGTTGCTTAACCACAAGCCATGCAAAAATCAAAAAAGTGACCACAAGTTCTGACTGTTTCAAATTTCGCATTTATATGGAAGTTATATAAACTGGATTCATGATAAAAATTAAGCTTAAAATCCAACTTAATTATGCTCATGACATATAGAGATATTAGCAAACATGTAGTGAATGTTACAAACCAACAATAAGTCTACTAATCTAGTGGATATATGATCTCTGAAACCTAGGCATGGCAATCCGGGCAGGTCCAGTCAGATACGGGTTGGGATGAATGCAAGTTGGATCAAAATTTGTCAACTCGAACCTGAGCAGTTAATTAAACATATCAAAAATGCAAATCTGAACCTAACCTATTTATTAAATAAGTAGCCCAATCCGACCCGCATAACCTGTTTACTAAACATGTCATATCGGATTAACTGGGTTAAAAGGTTAAGTGGGTTTTTAATGGATTAAATGGATTTAAATGGGTTAAACAAGTCAAGTTAAAACATATCTTAAACAGGATAAACAGGTTAGGTTATGATCCAACCTAATTATTAAATAGGTCAAAATGGGTTAAATGGGTCAAAGGTCTAAACTTGAACACAAGCCGTTTAATAAATAGGTCTAGGCAGGTTGACTCATTTATGGCCCAAATTCATTTATGTCAAACTCAAACCTACTTAGTGTGGGTCATTTGCGATCAGGTTGACAGGTCAGGTCAAAAATTTCCACCCTTACCAAAGCCAAGTATATTCTTATAACACTCGATAAGTACAATTGAAGTTTCGAGCATGCATCCTAAAGATGGTATAGACAAGCAATGTAAATCATTTGCAAGTAGTAATATACAGCCATACGAGCGAAAATGTGTTCCACAACCTAGAGTTGAGAAAAATGGTTTTGCTTTGTTATACCTTAAACTACAATTTGCTCACAATTTGAAATGGTTAAAAGATAGATCCATTAAACAAATTAATCACTATCAAATTCAATCAACGGAATTCACAAATTTAACGGTCTAAGTCATGTATACACACATTATTTTCTTCAAAAAGGAAATTGACATAACTTTAGAAAAAATTATGGGCAAAGGTCGATGTGAACATAGCTATTTCACCTGGTCCATGCCTCCAGATTGCGTTCCAATATGGCGTTCACATTCACATGTAAGTTGAGCAATTTCTTTCTGCAAAAGAGTAAATGAGATTAATGCTAGCAAAATATATACTTTAGATTTTCTTTTAAGTAAAAAAATTGACCAGGCTCATCACCAAAGCCCCATATTTATCATTCACCAATATTATACCAACTTACAGAACATTCCACAACCTTTTTACTGTCATGTTAGATTTCAATGTACAGGTGTAAAAAGTGAAGATAATGATCAAATTTAAGGACATTCAGCATAGATGCCAAGCTCGAGGCAAATGCATGAAAATTTAAGGTTCTCATGAAACTATTATCATTCAGCTTTTATTTATCAACCATCAAGTTACAAATACTAGCCTATGTACTTAATCCAATTCGCACAAGATAACTTATACACATTATGTGTTGTGTTGGTGACAGCATGTCAATACGGTTGTTGTTTAAGCAGTTCATATTCCTGCAGTTGCTTCTAAGTTAATATTTTGCTAAAGATACATTGAACGTATTGGACTAAAGATTAGAACCCAGTTTCCTAAGTTCTAGTGTAGAATGTTTAGATCGTAGATGCACAAATATAACATAAGAAAAATAAAAAGAATAACTATTTAAACTGACATACAAACCATTTGGCAGAAAGCCAGCCATGAGCTGACTTGATCAAATGTATTACTGAGTTATCTGTTGATGTGTCATTAGCTGTTAGTGACAGTATCAATGGTGGATTTGCAATTAAATAGTTTAGCAACCCGAAATTTGACTACAATTGTGAACAAAATATTTTAATGATAGGAGTTGTAAACTTCACAATTGTGCTGCCTGCAAGAATTACATTTCAGATGAAACTCAATAGACCACAGCTGTAAAGGAGAAGCTAAGTTACCAGACGTACAAAATAGCAGTCGTCCCCAGACGTACACACCTAACCCATCAGGATAAGAGACAAATTTGCCCAAATTTTGATTTCCGAGGAAAAGAATTGAAAAATGTATAAAGCCATAGATTTAATTTTGGAAAAAGAGATATTCAAGAAGTAGTTAGAAGAAACAACCAATATAATAAATTAGATAAGATTTCTGAACAGCATAAACTGCAATTAATCAATCATCATATTTTTTGCAGAATATGATGCCTGAAGGGCACTACCTTGGGGAAATTCTTGCTGAAAACAGCCATTATAGCAATTGTGGCAGAGCAAACAAATGCTGCAGAGCTTGATAACCCAGACCCTAAATGACAACAAAAAACATAACTGTTGAACATATCGTGCTGCAGATGGAGGCACACCACTATTGCCCCTTCCCTGGTGCTGTGGCCGGGAGGGTGTTAACAACAACTATTGAACATATCAATAACCATTTACCATTAATAATGAGTTAGAAAATCAGAAATGAGAACTGAAGAGCAGCACCTGTGGGAACAATCCCGTCAACAACAACATCAAGGCCAAAAGGTACACCAACATCTATTCCTTTTGATTTAGCAAACTCGTAAAACCCTTTGTACCTGCAGATAGAGGTTTTGTCAAGTAACTGGACCCAAGTCTTATAGGTACCATTATCTATAAACAACTTAAAATACACAACAAATGACATGAAAAGTTAAGTACAATACACCCACTGCTTTATAAGTGCAGTCATGTGGAAGTCATAATGGTGACAAAACAAAACTAAATATAACATGTACCATTGATTTAAATGTGAAACACATTTTCTTTATAAGAATGGCTTTACAAATTATACTTCATAATGATTCTTTTCTAGGACAAATCTATAAAATGGAAAGCTGTTTTAGATCCTTAATCACTACATCCATCATTTCATTTTTCCTTTTAATTTCATATTTATTCACCTTTTTCAATTAATTGGAGACTTCATTCTCCTTAGGTTGTAATTGGCTTATGCTCTAAAGTTTCCAAGCCTCCTCCATTTGTTCCCTCCCATTCTCATTCATTCAGAATACACTAGGCTTAGCCAAATTTTAGTGTTGGATGAATGTACTTCTAGAAATTTATGCTTGAATGGAAATAGATTGATCTACTTGCTTTTATTAACATCATATCCTTAAGCAAATGCCAATCATTTCCATCTTACTTCAATCAAATTATGGATAGATGTTAACCTGATGGTGACATACATCTAAGGCTACAAATGGGCCAAGGCTAGCTAGAGGCCCACCAAGCCAGGCTAGCTTGTGGTCACGCTTTGGGCACACACTGACAAGATCCAGTTTAGGGTTGGGCCCAACTCCAAGCCTGAAGATGGCTCGAAATCGAGTGTAAAGCCCAATGCCAAGTGCCTGATTCCCCTCCCCCACCCATTCCACTTCCCACTCGATTTCCTCTCTCTCTCTCTCTCTCTCTCTCTCTCTCTCTCTCTCTATCCATCCGATCACTTTCTCTTCCCTCAACCCCCCTTCTCAACGACTCTCCTCTCTCTCACCCTCTCCTCAACCCCTTCCCCACCAAATCTCCTCTCTTCCTTTCCAATTTTCTCTCCCTCTCTCTCCCCAACCAATCCTCTCTCCCCACGCAATCTCCTACCAACCCCCAACCCCCCTCCCACTTAATTGCCTCTCTCTCTTCCCTTCTCCCCGCACCAGGCTTGACTGGGTCAAGCCTCGTTGGGCTTCAATCCTTTCTCCCCACCCAATCTCCAACCAGCCCCCAACCCCCTTCCCACTTGATTGTCTCTCTCTCTCTTCCCTTCTCCCCCCACCAAGCTTGACTAGGTCAAGCCTCGTTGGGCTTCAAGCTTGGCTCAGGTTTGGGCTCCAGGAGAACCTTAAAACATCTTTTCAAGCTCAGGCATGGATCAGTGCTCGCAAAGTTTTTCTCAGGCCAAGCCCAAGCAAAAGTGAATCCCAACTTGGCCCAACACGATTCTAGCCCTACATATACCATCAAGTAGGTAGTGCAAATTCAAGTAGGCATTCAAATTTTTCTTAATATTTAAACCATTAAAATCCTTCGAATTCTAATAATTGTCTTTGGTAATATATGTTTTAACCATCTTCCACACACATGGTTGATCATGCTTACATCATGATTTGCTATGTTTGACATTCTAGGACAATGTCTAGAGAATCAAGGGTAACAATGCTAACTCTTGATTCTAAACAAGTACGAGATTCAGATGACGTCACTTTCTTTTAGCATTTCCGCCCACTTCTCTACCACTACTTCTTTTTCATCATTGATGGTAACTTCCCAAACATCCAACCCGCTCCTCTAACTAATTCGCCTCCCTTTCCCTAGCATCTATTTTTTCTTGGCCTCCCATTTCTTGCATGTAGACAGATGAATTGATTGTTGATGCACTAGTGAAGGCTCCCTATAGAGCTTTTGATCATGTCTTCTATGCATCAAAGATATCATTTAGTATTGCCTTCAATGCTATTAGCTCCCCCTGCTGATTAATATGTATGTGTTTTTTCCTTTTACCTTCACGGTCATTCTCTTACTTTCCAACTTTGAAAGGCTATCTTGCTGTTCATTGCTCACCAACATATCCAGAATCACTATACATTTCTCTCTAATTGGCAAGATTCATAAATTACAAGAGATGGTAATGACAACTCACTCTGGTGATGTAATTTAACATGGGCTAAACTTGTGAGCAATGGAGTCTCCCAATGTTGGTTAAATGTTGGTTAAGAAGAAAACTTTATTCTGGCAGCAAATTGTTGTTGTTGTTGTTGTTGTTAGTGTGTTTCATCAAAAGATAAACTTCTAGCTAAGAGATGCTTGATAGACATTCTAGACTTTTACAGATTACATAACTGCCCATTCCATCACCCCACTAGAATGGACATAAGAATAGGTATTCTTATTTCATAAAAACATTTCAAAGGGTAATTGTCTTTTTTCCACTCTTTGAAGATGTCTTTGTATCTAAAATATATAGGACAATGTTCATATATGTATACCATATTGTACATAGACTCCAAGTTTGACACCCTAACTCCACCCCCACTCAACCATCAACAATTGACCAAAGGCAATCCAATGAATTTTATTTGCTTTCACTATAAGGATGGAAAAATAGCCTTCCTTTTGCTACAAGTTAACTTCTGTAAGTATGGACTACATTTTGGTGGGAGAGAAATGTTAAAGTGTAATATAGAAGGTGAGAGTGAGTGTATTATTTTATTTTTGCAACTTTTAACTATAATTTTTCAGTGTTACATGCATTTCATGTTTCCCAACAATAGTTAGAGTTATTGAATTAGCTTCTCTAACATGTTTTCTGAAATCTGCAACTTTGAGATTTAATGGAAAGTTCATTGATTCAGCACCTAAGAAGGCGACAACCTCACACCCACTGATTTAACCTATTCACATACATTGATGAATTATGTAGGGGGTCTTGTTTGAATACAACCAATCAATAGTCAGAGTATATATTATATAATGCTAAAGTTAAAGGTAGACTGCTTACAATTAATCAAGAAAAACAAAAGGCATTCCATCGGCTAAATTAAGGAGACGAATTATTTCATGAAAAAAGAACAATGGAGAATAGTGCCTCACCCGCAAATAAAATAATGTCCCCACTTGTGGTTCTTCAAATCAATTGCCTGCAATAATGAGAAAACACATTGTCTGTCCACATCATAATTAATAGAGAAGAAAAGCTTACAGTTGAAAATTAATGAAAATAAAGAAACATAAAAATACATAAATCAACAGCATAAAAATCCAACAAAAGATGAAGGTACAGAAACCATTCCACATTTTCCTCTTCCTGGCACAGTCCTCAGCATTCAAGTGTGCCTTCTCTAAAAATATCACCCATGCAAGTTTTGTTTTAATATAGGGAACCCATCAAACAACTACCATTTCAAAAACTTCGGATAACCTTCTTGAAAACGGGAGAGGTGCAACCGCCGAGCTACAGCCCAGCTTATCACGCTGCATATTTAAATTCTCACCTATCAAAATTCTTTCGGTTCAATCATTTAGAAGTTTTATATCCTCTATTCATATTATTCTACAAAAATCTGGAGAAAAAGCAAAATCAAATGTTCTTGAATCGTCCAAACAGATCGAAAAGCTGAAAATCCGATATCTCGATGTCAAATTCTTCAACATAAAACCAAGTAAAAAGGAAACAAAGGGAAAAGATTCCCACTTGATTAGGATCCGCAGGGTAAGTACACATGGAATACTTTCCATTGACATTCCCAATCCGGAGCACCTTCTGCGGCTCCCCGGCATCGTGCTTCCTGATCGCCACGATCGTGTCATGCCTTATCGCCATCGGCAGCACCGAGTACCCCTCGTAATCAATGTGCTCCCCTATCAGATTCACCCTCCCTGCAAACCAAAACACGGAAATTCATCAAAACCGACCAACCCCACCACCGATTTCCAATCAGAAACAGCTCCAAAGAAAGCGAATCGGGGATCAAGAACCTTACCCGGCGATCGAGCGTAGAGCTCCGGCTCCTGGCCAAAGAGCTCGACAAACTTGGCCTTGAGCGTCTGGAACCGGATCTGCGCCTCCTCCAGCGGCGATCCCTCGCCGTAGACCGGCTCCAGGGAGGAGTAGATCGGGACCGGAAGCTCCTCGTGCGCCATGGATCCAAGAGAACTCCTCCTAGGGTTAGGGTTAGGGTTAGAGTTTCTCCTCACTCTCGCGGGAACTTCTCTCAGAGGCCGGGATCTCAACGGAACGAGATATTTGAATGCAAAGGAAGAAAATAGAGAGCGATAAGTACAGATCTTCGCATAACAATTTATATGCGAACTAAAAAATCTTTCAAAGTATGTGTGAATATTTCAGAAAACGTGGACGGCAGATGTAGGATGTCGCATGGATATTTGTATGCGAAGATATGGTTGGGAGTGCGGGTAGGGGATGAGGCCATGAGGGAGGGTGGAGAGGGAGTCAGAGGAGAAAACGTGGCCGTTGGATGAAGTGATGGAGGGTCCGGAGATATCACGGGAAAAGGGTCGGCGAACCCGTTGGGGCCGTTTACCTACGTGGGATTATTTGGACTAATTTGCCCCCAACTGGCATGATTCTCTGGCTTTTATTAAATAAAATTTGTGAATATGACATTCTTTGTGCTCAAAGAAAGTGATTGGGGTTTGATTTCTTTGTAATTGATTTCTTTGGAATTGATGGAATGATGGGTTTAAGGGTTAAATGGCATGTGAAGTGCACCATGAAATGGAAATCAATTAGTGGAAAAACCTGTGCATTATGCTTCTTGGGATCACATAATTTTTAATAATTAATATTGATAGTCAGCCTTGAGCTCAAGCATTCCAATCAAATAAGTAATATTATTTCCGAGCTGCACACCTAGTACCGGATGGTCGATATTCACAAGAGATATGGCACCATATTGTCACATTGTTAGGCCCTGTTTGGAGGAGCTGTTGGCAGTAGAGCTGTTGGAAATAGAGCTGTTGGAAGTAGAGCTGTCTGAAGTAGAGCTGTTATAAAAAGCTGTTTGCTGTTTGGTAACTACATTTCTAAAGTGCTGTGGCGCTTTAACATGTGTTTGGTAAACAAACTGAAAAAGTACTTTTGTGTGACAAAATGACCATAAAGGACATTACTAGTATTATAAAACAGAGCATAATAAAATATAATATGTATTAATACATAAAAATATGATATAGTATAATATTAATATAATATAATATAATATTATTATAATATAGTACTATAATATGTGTACTATAGAATAATAATTTAATATAATATAAAATTATTTAACATGACATAACAATATATTATGGTATAATGTAATATAATATTATATTTATAGTATAATCAATAATAAATATATAAAATATTATAATTATTAGTGTAAATTCATTTTTCAACCTTCTGATGACCATTTGCAGTTAACCAGCGGCAATCTCGACGGAAGGGAGCCAAGGCGGACGCATGTTGCCGTGGGCGGACGCCGCCGCCCAAAAGGGCACCCCACGATTTCCAATATCATCAAAAGTATGAGCATAAATTAATTTTCCATAATATAACATAATATTAAATTATTTAACATAATATATTAACATATTATGATATAATGTAATATAATATTATATTTATAGTATAATACATAATAAAGGCATAAAATATTATAATTATTAGCATAAATTAATTTCTCATAATATAATATAATATTAAATTATCTAACATAACGTATTAATGTATTATGATACAATATTATATTATATTTATAGTATAATACAATAATAAAAATATAAAAAAATTTAATTATTAGCGTAAATTAATTATTACTCTTCTGATGACCATTTATCTTCCTAACAAATTTTCTTGCTAGATGATAAAATTGGTTAAACAATTACTAATATTTTTATTTATTTATTTATTTATTTATTTATTTATTTTCTCTATTTTTTTTCATTTCCTTTTCTTCTTCTTTTTTTCTTTTCTTTTATTTTTCTTTTCTTCTTTTTCTTTTCTTTTCTTTTCATTCTCTTCTTTCTTTTTCCTCCTTCCTGAAGCTTCTCCCCTCCCTTCTTCCTCCCTTGCCTCACTTCTCCCGCATGGTCATGGAAGGGGCGATCAAGCTCCCGGCGGCGCGACGACGGGAGGATGGGCGACGAAGCCGAAGAGAGAAGCTTTGAGGAAGAGGGAGAGCGGTCGGGGGAGAGGGAGAGGTGGTTGGGCGAGGGAGAAGAGGCGGAGGGAGTCAGGGGCGGCGATGGGGGAGAGGGAGCAGCAGAGGAGGATGGAGAAGAGGAAGACGATGTCGGAGGCGGCGGCGGGGGAGAGAGAGCGGCAGAGGAGGAGGGCGTTGGCGACAGCAGTAGAGGAGAGGGAACGACAGAGGAGGAGGGAGAAAAGGCGGAGGGCGTCGAGGGCGGCGGCGAGGGAGAGGGGGCGGCGGCGAGGGAGACGGAACGGCGGCGGAGGAGGGAGAAGAGGGGGAGGGCGTCATGGGCGGCGGCGGGGGAGATGGAGAGGAGGGGGATGGGCAGAAGAGGAAGAGGAAGAGGAGGGTGATGGGCGGAAGAGGAAGAGACGGTGGATGGGCCACTTTGGGAGGAAAAAAGGATTTTTAAATGGGGGTACTTTTGGTAAAATAACAGCTTTCCGACAAAGCTGAAAACAGCTTTTGGGAGGAAGCTACAAATTAGAGCTTCCTCCCAAAAGCTGTTTTCAGCTTTCCGCAAAAGCTGAAACAGCTTTTCCGAAATTTTACCAAACATCTTTTTTTGTTTAAAAGTACTTTTGGAGGGCCAGAAAGTGCTTTTTGGCCCTCCAAAAGCTTCCCCAAACAGGGCCTTAATATTATTATAGTATTTAAAGCATGGTCCATAACACTTGTTTCAATACTCATAGTATTGATATAAGTTCCCGTACCAAGTGTCGATTTGTTATCAATATGGCATAGTATTGACTGGTATCAGGAACCAAAAAATATAATCCAATTTGGTGAATTATAACTTGGAAGACTATTATGCAAAAATGTAGTGTATTATTAATAGTTGATGAAACTAATGAATGTGGAAAGTATTAATCAGATGTAGATTGGTGAACCATCTCATTAATGAATGAAGGTTTGATTTGCATGGTCGAAAGTCCACATAGTGCTCTTTAGAAAGATAACTTTGAGCACGAACAATCAGCCAACCTCAATCCCACAACAGTTCTCGGTCACATGCTAAAGTCTTATACTAGAGTCCTCTTTTGGTACAAAGCTAGGTTGCTAGAGACACAGGTTGTATCTTTTGCATGAAAAAAGGATTTTTAGTTATTTTGAACACGAGAAAAAGGGAATCATTCTTTCATTCCTATTTTCTAGAGCTCTAACTTTACCATGATATATAAGTTGTCAGTTGCTCAAAAAGGCATAAAGAGATTGGTGAAAGCCAGCGCTTTAAGCCATACTGGCCTTATCACTGGTCCAATTATCAACTAATTGATGTAAGAACTAAAAGAGTCATTAGTGAAAATGCTTGAATTAAATTTTTTTTATCATCTTTGTACATTTTTTTTCCATTAGAGTCACACCTTTTGATTGATATTAATGTTTTACTCACATCCTTCTCATCCTGGACCCCTGGTAGACATCTTTTTGCATTCATTGCAACATGGGCAATTGCATAATTTTCTTAACAAGAAGTTATGTTGCTTGAAAAGGAAAATTCATGTCCTTCTTAAAGTTTGTAAGAGCATCAGCATCCTTCATATGATCAATTCCATGTGTGACGGTCAGAAACATCAGTTTCTTTCAGCTGAGAAATCAACAATAAGATAGTAAAGGAAACTTAATTTTCAGCTAGAATAGTGAAGGAAGTAAAATTTACACAATTGGTATATTTTTATTTTTTTTTCACTGTTCAAACAATATCATCATTAAAATCCTGGATGAACAATAAAATAATAACTGAAAATTTCTATAATACAGTGTTGTTTTTTTAATAAATTAAACCAAAAGAGGAAAATTTTTTAAAATATAGAATCAACAAACTACCAAAACTTGAACAAACGGAAATATAAATGAGCAATCTACATGAGCTCAACGTCTTTTTCCTTCAAAAATAAATCCACATTAGCACAATGGTAGGCGGCCAGGCAGACCAACATAATGGTACATGCTCATACATCATCATTGCTTGTAAGGGAAAATAGCACAACGGGTAAAGATGACTATTCTTTATCCAACAGCATGCATCAAACTCACTTCCACCCTATCCTTGAGATACAAAGTAATTTGTATATCAAATTTATATGATGTTTCATATGGAAAAGTAAGAACTTTAACTCAAGATAATATATATTGCAAGAGAATGAAATCAAAGATTTATAAAAATTGTCTCCTCACTCATTTTCGTATCATTTTTCATTTTCAGTAATTATTTTATTTCTCCATTGAAAAGGATCTATCACACTAATAACCTTTAGTATTTTCAGTTTACACTAATTAAATATAAGAGAGCTCTTGATGCTTCAACATGATGAAACTACGTTCAGTCTTGATCTAAACTTAATAGACAATCAATTATAATAGACTCTTCACTTGCTAAAACATTCATGACATGAATCCCTTAAAATATCATAGAATTTAATTCCTTACATTTTTATCATTACTTCATTAATTGTTAACATGATCAAACTCCTGAGGGTAACATAATAAATAAAGTTACTGAAAATGTTCAAACAAGGAATTTGATTATAGTTTACTTAAATTAAATGTAACACAAAAACAAATCAAATTTTAAATCTTCTTAATGAAGCATATATTTTTTGGTATGCAATAAATAAAACTTTTTTTGAGGACAATAACATGATCTTCAACTAAAATCTAAATTATTATATTATTGTTTAGGATCATTGATTTCATTATAATTATAATAACAAAACTCAATGGTTTTGGAGCATTCCAACTATGTATTAACTTTTTAAATGCATAAATAAGTATTGGGAGTGGTGTAAATTTACAGTTTTCCATGGTCAATCAATTTCCTCCACTATCCTAAACTACTTATGAAATATAAGAATTGTAGAGTAGAATAATAATATATAATCTGAAGTAGTGGATTTTCTAATAGAGAGGAGGGAGAAAAGCTAAAATATCGTGGCATGCAGTATATCACATGAACTGTGTTGACCTGTTGCAAGCTCACAAAGAGTCCATGAAATCATAAGAATACTGGGAATCATCTATTAGCTGTCTTGACAAGCTTAGGCTTGGCTGAGAAATAGATTATAACCAAAGTCATAATATTCCCCAAGAAAAAAAGGGAAAAGGTCCATTATTGTTCAACAGCATCCCCATTGAACCGAACTCCTTATGCTGGATCAATATCTCCCAAGATTCCTAATGATTGTTCAGATCCAACTCCATTTATTTAGATGAATATTCTTGTTATTTTCATATTTTTGTTTTCCTACAATTAGTTAAATAACAAGTGGAGATTGATGTTGAAAATAGTGTTTGCCTGAAATTTGTGCTATGCCTTGCTTTATTTTTCACTATTTTTGTAAGGAATAAATTTTTGTTACCAAAAGTTTTAAAGGCTAGTCTAGTATTCTTGTTAATTTTGTGTTTTCGTTTCTCTCTAAATCAGTGAAATAACAAGTGGAGATTAATATTGAAGATAGTATTTGCACAAAACTTCTTCCATGCTTTGCTTTATTTTTCACTCTTTTTGCAAGCAATTTGCTACCAAAATCTCTAAAGGTATTAAAAAAATAAAATGGTTCATCATACATGTTGTCCGGTCTAAATCAAATTTCTTCTTGGGTTTTCAAAAACAAAAATAGAACATCAAAAGCAATACCAAACAATGCGTTAATTAGCTTGCTTCAGTTTTGGTTGTCTTAAATTTATTCTTTAGTTATCTCGAGAGATTTTTGTCAGCTGACACTTTGATGGCCTAACAACCAGAATGCATTCAATCAAATAGAAGAATTGCATGCAATACAGGTGTATGTGCACGCGCGCGCGCGCGTGTGTGTGAGAGAGAGAGAGAGAGAGCCTTTTATGGAACAAAGCATGCTGAATTTAAGAACTGCTATGTTTGTTTTATGTCCAAATGATCATAATTGCATACTAAGTGTCACAAGTTTGTTTTATGTCCAAATGATCACAGTTGCATCACAGATGAAATATTTGTACGTGCTAGAATTCCTTTGGAAGATGTTAACCATGAATAGAGACCAATCTGAAGTCAAAAAATTTTCTCCTGACATCTCTGTTCTTCCACCATCATGACGCACTTAATTTTCATACTTGCCTCCCTCGAAGATAAGCATTAAGCATTTTTACGTGAGTCAACCCCTTAGTTCCAATGAACTGCATGAGTGGATTAAGACTTAAACCACACAACATAAAGCTTACAAACAAATATGACATGATCAATTAGCATGACTGATTTATATGCAACGTCTTATTATAAAAGATATATAGTGAAGATAGGAGTATGGAAAGGTGGCAAATGTCTAAAACATGCATCAAGGTTTCAAAAAACATCAAAACAGAATGGTACGAGCAATATACCATTTGGTAGAGAGTAGCATCGATACATAATGCCTCAAACCATAACTTTCTAGTAAAATACCGATACTAGATCTAGTACATGAATTTTAAACCTTGATATGCACAAACCATTTATAAAAGTGCAACACCAATCGTGTCCCTGTTTTCTATCATATAATCAGGTCATCTATTTGATGCATCATATTTTCATGTGCCATTATATTTTTTTCACTAGTTTATGCAAAATAAAAAGATAAGATTCAACACAAGCAACCATCACAAAATAATCAAAAGCATGCACATATTGAAGATTAAAATAAATAGTCTGCAGAATATCAAAACAAGCAACCCGATTGTGAAGCAGGAATATCATCGGCACCCATTTTCATTGATGCACTGCCTTTGTCCCTTTGTTTAGAACATGAAGAAAGAAAGAAAATTCATGAAAGTGCTTTCTGTTGCCCAAGGTGACAAGCCAAGAGGGGGGGGGGGGTGAATTGGTTTCTTCTAAATTTTGGTGCTTTAAACGTTTTCTTAATTAAGTGCGGTGGATGCTTTCTTAAGCTATTTGAGTGAGTTAAACTAACGCAAGAGTAGAAGATGATGCAAGAGTAAATGAAAACACAAGCACAACACAAACACAACAATATATAGTGGTTCGGTGCTCTCCTTAGCACCTACGTCCACTCCCCAAGCGTCCCCTTGGGAATTCACTATAATCTCGCGGATTACAGTTGGATTGTTTTCCGGGCTCACAATCCAAAAACCTTTGTTGGTTTTACGGGCTCACCAACGAACCTATACACTTTGGTTTTCCGGGTTCACCAAAAACCTTTGTTGGTTTTACGGGCTCACCAACGAACCTATACACTTTGGTTTTCCGGGTTCACCAAAAACCTTTGTTGGTTTTGCGGGCTCACCAACGAACCTTTACAAAGTGTTTAATAAACAAAAGGAAAGATTCAAACTCCTAAATGAGCATATGAAACAATATAAGCTACAAGGAAGAGTTAGAAAGTATTTATCGCTTTGAAGTCGCTTTGCTCTTCTTTGTCAAGGATGCTTCACTCTTTAAGGGGGATGGAGCTCTTGATGCCTCTTTGAATCTGCTCAATCCCTTTCTTTGATTCTTGAATGAAGCTCTTGATGAAGAAGATTAGGGCACTTTTGTATTCTTGGGTACTCTTTGATATTCCACTCAAAAGTTGTTCTCTCTGATGAATAGTGCCCCTTTAAATAGCTTCCCACCTTCTTAGGACAAGTCCCAATGGTTAGATTTGAAAAACTAGCCGTTACTCACCTTGGGAAGGACAAAAAGTACAGTTGCAGAACTAGCCGTTACTGTTCAGCCCGTGTTTGGGTCGGCTCAACCTGTCCTTGGGTCGACCCAACTTTGCCTTGGGTCGACTCAAACATTCCTTGGGTCGACCCTCTCAGAAACCACAGAAACCTCAATTTCAGCCTTCCTTCCCATGGGTCGACCCAACCATTCTTTGGGTCGACTCAAAGTCCACTTGGGTCGACTCAACTTCTTCTTGGGTCGACCCTCTCAGTAATTCCAGAGAACCATTCTTCAGTTGTGTTTTTGAGGTTCTTCAAGGTTGGGTCGACTCATGCTTACCTTGGGTCGACCCAACTCACTGTTCATTTGTGCCATTTGTGCAGGAGTGTGTCAAATGATTTCTTGATGTGCCGGGGTCGACCCAATCAACCTATGGGTCGACTCAATCCACACTTTGCTGCATTCTCAAGGTTAGATTCATTCAAATGAACAAGGTCATGTATCTATTTTCAATTAACCAAATATACTGAGAGTAATGAACTTATAAATGAAGTATCAATTTAACTTATAGCATACTCTAGATAATTGCTTGTTAATCATCAAAATAACACTATCATCCTCAATCTCCCCCTTTTTGATGATTACAAAATAAAGAGTATAAGTCTATTGATACTTGTCTTTAAAATCAGTTTATAAAAGGGATTAAATTGCTGAATTTCAGCTTTTCATATATACTTGTGAAATCTCCCCCTATATCATTCAAATGTTGCCAATTTGACTTTTTGAATTGCTCCCCCTTTCATTTATAATTCATTAGCAATGAAACTTCAAAAATTTGAGATAAACTCTGAGTTTCAGGTTATGTATCGGGGTGCGAGAGGTGCGTGCCAAATTCTGAATTTATATGTGCCAAATTCTGAACTTTGATGGAAATTTTTGATTTAGTCAATTTCATTGTTACAAATTGCTCCCCCTTAGATGTATAAGCTTTCTTATATGATTTTCAATTTGTTTGCCCATTTATTTCTCTTTTCTTTACATAACTTTTATCTTTATTTCTTCCCTTTTTGTTATATATCTTTACTTCTCCCAAAATTAATACTCTTTCTTTACTTCTTAAATAAAATACTCTTTCTTTACTTAAATTGAATACTCTTTCTTTTCTTAATACTCTTTCTTTTCTTAAATACTCTTTCTTTTCTTAAATACTCTTTCTTTTCTTCTCCCCCTTTTTGTTATCATCAAAAATATATATATGGGAAAAGATGCAATAAATAATAAACTTCAAACTTCATTGATCAAAATAGGAACATTTTCATACATTCATGTCAAAAACAAAGACAGATACAATGTTCCTTAATCAAGATTTAAAGATACATAAGATAAAAACAAGATACATAGGAGAAAAGCAAGATACATGTGAGAACTAGATATCTAGCCTAGGCTCTAAACATAGACGCTAAGATCAGCCTAGGGGGAATCTAATGGCTGGGATCTAGTCCTCATCCTCCTAGCATACGTGGCGAGGGGAGGTCGAGCCTGGTGAGACTGTGTCTGGCGTGGAGCACGACGAGCGGGATGACTCTGTGCCGATATCTCTGACTCAGCAGCCTGTGGCACAGATGGTCCATGTGTCTCTCTCTCTCTCTCCGGAGTGCTCCTATCTGCTGCCTCAGATCACTGATCTCAGCAGACATGACATCCAACCGGGCGTCCAATCGGCTCGTGAGCCCGTCAGTAATAGTCCTCGCCTGAGCTGTCATGAGCTCTGTCATCCTGCTCCAGAAGTCATCCGTATCTGTCGGAGGAGCGGATGACGATGGTCCAGCCTCTGAGGGTGCAGTAGGATGATCCATAGGCTCCTCATCCTCATCCTCTGGTGCCTCTCCCTCTGGTGCCTCACCCTGAATGCCTGCACCGGTGTGAATCCACTGCCCGTTCACTTTCGCATATCCCATGCGTATGAGTGTCCGTGCAGTGTACGTGTCCGTGTGATGCAGACTCTTGGATGCCTCCTCCTCAAGAGGTAAACCATGCTGACGGAAGATCAATGTAAGTATCATACCATAAGGTAGTGATACCCTGTTGCTGCACATCACCTTCCTCATCTGCCTTAATATCATAGCCGGAAGATTTAGAGGAGTCCCCCGAATCATACACTCCATAACTGCTAGATCTCGCTCTGAGATGAGATCAAATCTCCCGGTCTTCGGAAATAAAATCCTATTTATCATATTGAGCAATAACCTCATCTCAGCGGAAAGAGAACTAGCTATTACCTTCTGAGAAAAATCGAAGTTCTCGTTTTCCATGATCAATTGCAGAGCTCTCATTTTGTCTTCTGGCCTCTCCGGAGTGGCTCCTATGCAGGGTAGGTGTAGTAACTCACTCAAGCTCTCCTCGGATACACGGATCCGAACCCCTCGAACTTCCGACACAAGCCCTCCCATACCAGTCTTGAGGAAGGCATAGAACTCTTGTACCAACCCGGGGTAGATGACCACATCTAGGGAGCAAAGATACTCCCAACCTTGTCTTTGGATCCATTCCCAAATCCGAAACCCTTCTTGATTGAAAAACTCCGAATGGATCCTTCTCCCGGTAGTAACCGGCCTCCCCGCAAATCTTGCAAGGATCACTGAGGGGGAAGGAGGAGGAGGGACCTCCGCACGTGCCTCACGTCTTGGAGACACGGGAGAAGGCTCGGTAGGGTGCCTTTCCTCTTGTTGGACCCGGGTCACTCTTCCGGATCTCTTGGCTACGGCTCGTTTGGGTCCCATTTCTCCAAGATCCTTAGGAAATCTACTGTTTGGAGGAGTTTAGTGGAGATTGGAGAGTGGGGGCTAGTCTTTTCGGAAGAAGACAAAGGGCAAACAGTGCCCTAGATGTGCTCTCGGGCCCCCTTTTAACAGTGGGGTCCCGACGTTGGGTCGACTCAAGATTTTTCTTGGGTCGACTCAACGTTGGGTCGACCCATGTTCTGGGTTGGGTCGACCCAAGTGCAGAAATTTTCTTTTCTCTTCCTTTTTACTTCTAAAAAGTTTTCCTTGCTTCCAATCCTTATAAACTCTTTATGGAACAATGATACATGAGTAAGAAATCTATAGATAACAAATTTGACTCATGTTTCATGGGATTTTTGAAATTAGAGGAATGTATCATGAGACTACTATCTCCCTTTTTTTTATATTTCTTTAATAAAAAGGATCACATATGCCTAATTCCCTCCTGAGCATACAGAATCTATCTTCACTCAATGGTTTGGTAAATATGTCGGCCAATTGTTTTTCCGTGCATATATGCTCAATACATACATTTCCATTTTGCACATGATCCCTAATAAAATGGTACCTTGTTTCTATGTGTTTGGCTTTAGAGTGCTGAACTGGATTTTTAGTGAGATTGATAGCACTAGTATTATCACACTTAATAGGAATATTATCTAGTTTGACTCCATAGTCCTCTAGTTGTTGCTTGAGCCATAATACTTGAGCACAACAACTACCAGCAGCTATGTATTCAGCTTCAGCTGTGGACAGTGCCACTGAGTTCTGCTTCTTACTAAACCATGATACTAAGTTATTTCCTAAGAATTGACATGTGCCACTTGTGCTCTTCCTATCTAACTTGCATCCAGCAAAGTCAGCATCTGAATATGCAAGCAAATCTAGACAGGAGTCTCTCGAGTACCATAATCCAATGGTGGTAGTTCCTCTTAAGTATCTAAGGATTCTCTTAACAGCACTTAAATGTGACTCCTTAGGATCCGATTGGTATCTAGCACATATCCCTACACTAAATACAATGTCGGGTCTACTAGCAGTAAGATAGAGCAAGGATCCAATTAGTCCTCTATAGAGCTTAATATCAACACTTTTCCCTTTTTCATCTTTGTCTAGCTTACTAGTAGGATTCATTGGAGTGCCAATTCCCTTATGATTTTCATTCCCAAACTTCTTCAGTATTTCCTTTGTATACTTAGTTTGATGAATGAAAATGCCTTCTTTGGTTTGTTTGATTTGTAAACCTAGAAAGAAGCTTAGTTCTCCCATCAAACTCATCTCAAATTCTCCATGCATTAAATCAGCGAATTCTTTGCATAGAGTATCATTAGTGGCACCAAAGATTATGTCATCTACATATATTTGCACCACTAATAGATTTTTGTCCTTTCTTTTGATGAATAAAGTTTTATCTACATTTCCTCTACAAAAATTATTTTCAAGCAGAAATTTACTTAGTCGATCATACCAAGCCCTAGGTGCTTGCTTTAATCCATATAATGCCTTATGTAGTTTAAACACATGATTTGGCAATTCATGATTTTCAAATCCTGGAGGTTGTTCTACATATACTTCCTCCTCAATAATACCATTTAAGAATGCACTCTTCACATCCATTTGATATAATTTAAAATCCATGAAACATGCAAATGCCAGAAGCAATCTAATAGCCTCTAATCTAGCTACAGGAGCAAATGTCTCATCAAAATCTATTCCTTCTTCTTGATTGTATCCCTTAGCTACAAGTCTAGCCTTATTCCTTATAACTAATCCATTTTCATCTAATTTATTTCTAAATACCCATTTTGTTCCAATTACTGAATTATGCTTTGGTCTTTCAGTTAATGTCCATACATTACTTCTTTTAAATTGATTTAATTCCTCTTGCATGGCATTTATCCAGTTAGTATCTTTTTCAGCCTCTTCATAAGTTTTAGGTTCTAATTGTGAAACGAAAGCAAGATAATCATTTAAATTTCTAAGAGATGATCGAGTTCTTACCCCTTGAGATGGATCACCAATGATTAAGTCTTTAGGATGTCCATGTGCATACCTCCATTCTTTTGGCACGTCTTGGGGTTGTGGTGGCACGCAATCATCTCCCTTATCTTGATTTGGCACGTCATCAATTTTCAACTTTTCAAAGTCGATAATTCCTGTATCATCATCAATAGTATTTTCTTTCCTAGCAGACTCACTATCAGACTCATCAAATATAATATTGACTGACTTTTCTACTATTAAGGTTCTTTTGTTGAATACTCTGTATGCCTTGCTAGATGTGGAGTATCCTAAGAAGATACCTTCATCTGACTTGGCATCAAATTTACTTAAGTCCTCCTTGCCATTATTTAAGATAAAACATCTACATCCAAACACTTTAAAATATTTTGCAGTTGGTTTCTTATTCTTCCAAAGTTCATAAGGAGTTTTCTTAGTTATAGGTCGTATTAAAACTCGATTTAGAATATGGCAAGAGGTGTTTATAGCTTCAGCCCAAAAGTACTTTGGAAGATTTGACTCGCACAACATTGTGCGTGCCATTTCTGCCAATGTCCTATTTTTCCTTTCAACAACCCCATTTTGTTGAGGCGTTCTAGGTGCTGAAAATTGATGTGATATTTCATTTTTAGTGCAAAATTCCTCGAAGTGTTGATTTTCAAATTCAGTACCATGATCACTTCGAATGGCTACTAAGGTGAGTTTCTTTTCATTTATGATTTTATTATATAGTTTCAAAAATTCTGAAAATGCTTCATTCTTATGTGCCAAAAATGAAACCCATGTATACCTTGAAAAATCATCAACAATAACTAGTCCATATTTCTTTCCTCCTAGACTTGTAGTTCTAGTAGGTCCAAATAAATCCATGTGTATGAGTTCAAATGGTCTAGTTGTTGATACTACGTTTTTCGATTTGAAAGATGACTTAGTTTGTTTTCCCAATGAACATGGTCCACATATTTTGTCCTTTTCAAAAATCAATTTTGGCACATCCTTTATTAATTCCTTCTTAACTAGTTTTGATATTAATTCCATACTAGCATGTCCTAATCTTCAATGCCAAAGCCAACTAGTTTCAATTTTCTTTTCTTCATTAGTAATTAAGCATAAACCATTTTTCTTGCCTAACTCATGAAGATCTACTAAGTAAATATTTCTTTGCCTTTGTCCTACAAGTACAATGCTATTATCTTTAGGATTTGTGATTATGCATACAGATGCTTCAAATGTAACTTTAAATCCTTTATCACAAAATTGACTTATGCTAAGAAGGTTATGTTTCAAACCCTTAACTAATAAAACATTTTCTATAAAAATAGATGGAGCAATGAAAATTTTACCCTTTCCAATGATATACCCTTTACCATTGTCTCCATAGGTCACTACTCCACCTTTCTTTGGTTCCAAGGTGATAAATTGATCTTCGTCACCGGTCATGTGTCTTGAACAGCCACTATCTAGATACCATCGTTTTTCCATTTTATCAGCTGCAACACACACCTGCAATCAAGATCAAGAAGAACCTTTAGGTACCCAAGCTAAGTTGGGTCCTTTAGGGTTAGTACTCCATGTTCCTTTTGGAACCCAAACTTTCTTGAATTTTATCTTTTGATTATTACTTGATCTGTTTTGACTAGACTTTCTAAAATTACATTCATATGCTCTATGTCCTATCTTATTACAACAATAACAAGTAATATTTTTCCTTTTAGCTTTTACAAAAATATTCTTTAAGAGTTTTTGTTTCCTATTTGTTCTATACCCTAAACCGGCCTTATCATATACAGCTTTTTGGCTATCAAGAATCAAGTTTAATTTGGTAGAACTAAGAGTAAATCTATCTACCAAAGATTTATATTTTTCAGCATCTTCTTTTAGCTTGACATTTTCAGCAATTAGATTTTTGGTTTCATTTTCAAGTTTCCTACTTAATGTTTCATAGTTATGAGACAGTTTTATCTTATCTTTAATGAGAGATTGATTTTCTTCTTTTAGAGCTTTATTTTTATTAATTACTTTCTTATGTTCTTCCATGAATTCTAAGAATGCATCATGCAATTCATCAACAGTAAAATCACAGTCAAGTTCAGAATCTACCTCATCGTCATTGGCCATATGACATATTTGGGCCGTGTCTTGATGATCTTCGTCCTCCGAACTTGATTCCTCACTTTCACTCCAATCGGCCATAAAATTCTTCTTTTTCAACTTTCTTGCCATCCACTTCAAATCTGGGCAATCTATCTTATAATGCCCGGGTTTGTTACACTCATAGCAAATGGGAGTCTCCTTTTCTTTTTCCTTATCCTTAACCTTTTCTTTGCTTGAGTTACCTTTAAGAAAGGGTTTCTTTTTATGGAACTTATTCTTACCTCTCATGAATCTAATTTTCTCCCAAGCACTGCCATCCCTTCTTCATCAATATCTTCATCATCATCTGAATCTTCCGATTCAGTTTGTTGTCTAGGGGTGGTAGTCTTTAGGACAATGGGTTTTCTTCTCTTGACCTCATCTTCTGAATTTTGCCTCATTGTCAACTCATGGGTCATGAGAGATCCTAGGAGCTCCTCTAACTGCAGTGTGTTGAGGTCCTTTGCCTCTTGAATAGCGGTTACCTTGGCCTCCCAATTCCTTGGTAGAGACCTGAGAATTTTACGCACCAAATCAGAGTTAGAATAAGACTTTCCTAAACTTTTAAGCCCATTTATAATATCAGTAAAACGAGTAAACATATCAGTTATGGACTCAGTAGATTCCATTTTAAACAGTTCATACTTGTGTACTAATATGTTTATCTTGGACTCCTTAACTTGATTGGTCCCTTCATGTGTGACCTCAAGTCTATCCCAAATTTCTTTGGCGGTGGTGCAAGTGGATATTCTATTAAATTCATTTACATCTAAAGAGCAGTAAAGTGTATTTACAGCTTTTGCATTTAACTGTGCTAATCTTCTATCACTTTCATTCCAATCCATTTCTAGTTTGGGTATGATAGTGCCATCTATGTTAAGTATGGGTGTGTGAGGTCCTCTAGTGATGATTTGCCACAGTTCATAGTCCGAAGCTTGAATGAATATCCTCATTCTAGCTTTCCAATATGTGTAGTTTGTGCCATCAAATAAAGGTGGTCTATTTGTGAATTGCCCCTCACTCATTGCACATCCCACTTGGGTTGTCATGATCTTTAACTCTTGATTGTTAGATCAATGAGCACTATTAGAGCACCTCGCTCTGATACCACTTGTTGCCCAAGGTGACAAGCCAAGAGGGGGGGGTGAATTGGTTTCTTCTAAATTTTGGTGCTTTAAACGTTTTCTTAATTAAGTGCGGTGGATGCTTTCTTAAGCTATTTGAGTGAGTTAAACTAACGCAAGAGTAGAAGATGATGCAAGAGTAAATGAAAACACAAGCACAACACAAACACAACAATATATAGTGGTTCGGTGCTCTCCTTAGCACCTACGTCCACTCCCCAAGCGTCCCCTTGGGAATTCACTATAATCTCGCGGATTACAGTTGGATTGTTTTCCGGGCTCACAATCCAAAAACCTTTGTTGGTTTTACGGGCTCACCAACGAACCTATACACTTTGGTTTTCCGGGTTCACCAAAAACCTTTATTGGTTTTACGGGCTCACCAACGAACCTATACACTTTGGTTTTCCGGGTTCACCAAAAACCTTTGTTGGTTTTGCGGGCTCACCAACGAACCTTTACAAAGTGTTTAATAAACAAAAGGAAAGATTCAAACTCCTAAATGAGCATATGAAACAATATAAGCTACAAGGAAGAGTTAGAAAGTATTTATCGCTTTGAAGTCGCTTTGCTCTTCTTTGTCAAGGATGCTTCACTCTTTAAGGGGGATGGAGCTCTTGATGCCTCTTTGAATCTGCTCAATCCCTTTCTTTGATTCTTGAATGAAGCTCTTGATGAAGAAGATTAGGGCACTTTTGTATTCTTGGGTACTCTTTGATATTCCACTCAAAAGTTGTTCTCTCTGATGAATAGTGCCCCTTGAAATAGCTTCCCACCTTCTTAGGACAAGTCCCAATGGTTAGATTTGAAAAACTAGCCGTTACTCACCTTGGGAAGGACAAAAAGTACAGTTGCAGAACTAGCCGTTACTGTTCAGCCCGTGTTTGGGTCGGCTCAACCTGTCCTTGGGTCGACCCAACTTTGCCTTGGGTCGACTCAAACATTCCTTGGGTCGACCCTCTCAGAAACCACAGAAACTTCAATTTCAGCCTTCCTTCCCATGGGTCGACCCAACCATTCTTTGGGTCGACTCAAAGTCCACTTGGGTCGACTCAACTTCTTCTTGGGTCGACCCTCTCAGTAATTCCAGAGAACCATTCTTCAGTTGTGTTTTTGAGGTTCTTCAAGGTTGGGTCGACTCATGCTTACCTTGGGTCGACCCAACTCACTGTTCATTTGTGCCATTTGTGCAGGAGTGTGTCAAATGATTTCTTGATGTGCCGGGGTCGACCCAATCAACCTTTGGGTCGACTCAATCCATACTTTGCTGCATTCTCAAGGTTAGATTCATTCAAATGAACAAGGTCATGTATCTATTTTCAATTAACCAAATATACTGAGAGTAATGAACTTATAAATGAAGTATCAATTTAACTTATAGCATACTCTAGATAATTGCTTGTTAATCATCAAAATAACACTATCATCCTCACTTTCTGTATACTGAATTGTCCTTAATTTGAAAACAAAGATCCATTTGTATTTTCCATTGCCAAGTGTTTTGGCATGCAAGTCAAGACACTCTTAAAAAGAATTTAGTTTTATGAGATATCTTGACACAGTTACCAGGAAAGCATTTAAGCTGATCAAGTTTCTATCAGGAAGATATATTAACCTCCATGAACTGTGAACAGATCTTCAATCTCATGGTAAGTTCATAATCTTTTGAGATAATATAATAGAGCATGTCATAAAACAAATAAAACTCAAGGTAATTCTTGTCATCATAACCCAAAACAGAGCAAAAATACATCGAGGCAATGTACGGAACCCACAGTCAGGATAGAATAGAAGAGAAGTATTGTTATAAAAGCAAGCATCAAAAGTTTGTCTATTGTTGAGAATATGTTTGTGTGCTGAAAATCCAAAGAAAGCATCATAAGTTCTCTCACTTAAATTGGACAAGTTCATGATGCTGATAATTCAAAAATATGCGCCACTGACCACCAGATGCCCTTGGGGCCATTTATTAAGCATGATAAAGGCCCCTATTCAGATGAAGCTAAGAGAAAGCATTATTACTACTAACAATTGCTGATCAGTATCTCTTGAACTTGATTCACATTGCTTGTCATAATAAAATTTTTCTTCCATGCCACAACCCCCGGCCCAAAGAAAAATAATGATGCCTCTGAGCTTGCATGAACTCCGCATACAAAACACAGGAAGCCTGCAGTGCTGGAACCTGTCGAATTGCTTAAGATAATATAAGAACCTTCAACAATCACTCAGGGGAATAATTTCACCGAAAAGCAAGAGAGAAACCCAGGAGGAGATGAAGCTCCACATATTCACATTACTAGCTCTGAGATAATCCTGTTCAACGGCCTTAGAGGGATATACCAGAAGTAGAAAGAGATGGCCTTATTCACCTTGTCCTTGGCATATGAACAGCCGATGCTCAGAAGGAAAACCAAGTTACTTGGCACAGGAATTATATGATCATAAATAGTTTCTACTAAAAATTCCGGACAGCTACACAAGCAAAGTTCCTAAGAATCTATGCACGAACAACTGCAGAGGAGCACTCTTTTAGAACATTTACAGTTACAATGCCATGAGAAACCACTAGGCTGTTGCATTTAAAATTCCACATCAGCTGATCTTAAGGGTTGCCTTTGATATAACAAAAGCCTCGGCAGGCACTTATATTACACATGCATCTTAATTTCTAGATGACTTGCTCCTAAAGAGCTGGCTTACAAGAAAGAAGCATCCTGTACTACGAAAAACAGAGTCAGCTCAATTAAGTTTACAATTAGCATGCAGCCACTTAAATAATCCAGAGATAAAATGAGTGTGCTGCATGTGACACGTAAGATAGAAGGGGAAATTTGCACTTAACAGGAACAACCAGAGATGAACTGTACAGGCTAAGCTCATTTTGCGCCAAAGTCAAAAGAGTGAAAACAAATCTGATTTGTTCTAAAGGGTTCTGTGGCATACTATTAACAACATTCACATCTTCTGTTTGTTTCCTTGTTGAATCATTATGCAACACTTTCTCCATTTCTGCTATAAATCTATCAAATCCATGCTCCAGAATATCAAGTGCATCTTTAGATACTGCACTCTTCACTGCAATAGCAATTGCCTTATGGCAAACATGATTATATCGCAATGTCAAAGGTGCTTGATTACCATAAGCAACCACTGATTGATGTCTGCTAGACACTGCCTCATCTTTTGCATCCTTTGTCCACCTCCTCAGTATGTACTGAGATGGAAGATCAAGGATATTGTTGTTGTTAAGAACTTTCAAGGCATGCATGCATAGGATGCCCATGGACTCAAACTTTTTACAACTGCATGTCACTATAACATCAGATGGATTGAATTCCACAAGCCCATAACACTGCTTTTGGGGCATATAAACTCTGAAAGTGTATACAGTTCCATCCATACCAACAGGTTCGCAAAGACAAGCAAGTTGGCTCTTGTACTCGTATTCAAAATCCTCATACACCATCCTTGTATATGATTCTGCTGCTTCAATTAGCATAGGTATTTCGACGAATAAAACTGGTTTAGTATGCCGTGATTCATAATCTTCAAGAAGTTCCTCATCACGAAGTTGAACCACTGCCTTCAAATACTGTATAATGAACTTGGCGAGAGGCAATTTCCTATAAAAATGAGTCTTAAAGAGACTGTCCATGTTTTCAGCCCACTGCTTTGTTATCATGGTAGCAGAAAATGAATTACCATGATATACCAGAGCCCACTGCTCTCGTACTGCATACAAATCCTCTAACCATGGGTTGCTTTCAAGACCATACTTAGTGATCAAGTTGTCCCATTCTTTATGGAAATCATCTTCTAAGCCACTAGCGTAGATGCAGTTTTTCAAACTCCTTCTGAAAGTGAGGTTCAGAAGTGTAGACACTGGGAAGATGTATTTGAGCATTTTGAAGTATATGCCATAAACAAAACCGATGACAAGTGTTGGGTAAACACATAGTTATCGCCTTTGACATTGCAAGACACTGATCAGTAAAAATTGTCTTAGGCTGCTTTCCAGACATTGTGGCCAAAAAAGTCTTAAATAACCAGACAAAAGATTCTACAGATTCATCTAATAATAATGCAGCACCGAATATAACAATTTGTTTATGATTATTTATGCCAATAAATGGTGCAAAAGGTATATCATACCCACTAGCCCGATAAGTTGTGTCAAATGTGACCGCATCACCAAAATAGGCATAATCAATAACTGACTGTGCATCCGCCCAAAAGCAGTTAGTCAATCGTTCTTTGCCATCAAGTTGTACAGCATAAAAAAACGATGGGTTCTCAGACTGCTTAGCTTTCAGAAATTCTAAAAGGAACTGTGCATCTCCCTTCTCAAGTTCTCTCGTCCTGTCCGTGTTCAAACCGTAGCATTGGTTCCTTAAAACAAATCCAGCATCTTCCGTACAATGCATTGCCTCCGCCTGAAAATTATGTAATTGAGCAGCTTTTACTCCATGACCATCCAATTTAGTAAGTACTGCACGTTGAACAGGCAATTTCTTTCTATGAGACCTTAACATGTGCGAATTATTTGGGCTTGCAAGAGGATGATTGTGTTCATCAATAAATTTATTCACCACCCACACATTATTATTATTGACTTTAAATTCAATACGGGCCAAACAGTTTGTTCTCTCAATTGGACGTGATTTCCTAGCCATATGCACACGAGGGGCTAGACGGCTACCTTCATTGCTGCACACATAATGTCTATACCGTATACTCCCATCTCTTCTTCGAGAAAGATGGTCTTTTCGAACACTAAAACCTTTTCTCTTAGCATATGAGTTATAGAAACTGTATGCTTGGTCTTCTGAATAGAACACCATACCAACTTTTGGTTCTGCTTGTGAATTGTAAGATGCCCCTGGAGCAAGTGATCCATCTGTGCTACTGGCACTTTCAATTGATCCATTCATGACATTGGTATTCTTTCCCGATCTATCCATTTCGTTGGTATTTGTGATGATAGAAGTTGGTGACACATGAGGCACAGCAGTCTCATTACGAGCACCTTCTTCAGATGTTGACATTTCATCTACACCTTCATCAACTTTCTCCTTATCCTAAAAACAACCTTTGATATCTCAACAAATTATTATCTGCTCAAATCAGCTATAAAGCATTATACAAACATGAATATAGAAAACCAGCTTCAGTAGATAGCAATCCTGAGAATGAAGTAAGTATACGTAGCAGCTCAAGAAAAATATTCTTAGAAAATTAATTATCAGAAAGATGTATAGCTAGTAATCATTGCCTCAAAGCTGCACACTTGCTATGTTGATCACAAGCAACATATGCAATGACAGTAGGTATCCAAGCAAATTAAATGATCTGAACAAGTTAAAATATGATGTTACGAAGTTCATAAGAAACCATATGCTAGGACTGGCCATTCACCTCCGCACTCATACTCATTTAGAAGACAAATCAGATCAGGCCAAGGCATATATGTCATTGACAAGAAAATTCAGGTTTATAACTTTGGAAAATGCTAAGGAGCTTCATACAACATTTGCTAGTATAAATTCACATATACACAACTAAAGAGCAAATCTAATAATCACATTCACCAAACTTGGGCTTGCATATGAGCAACTAAAAGTAGGACTTTAAATAGACACTTATTTGCATCAGAATCTTCAGGCTTACATTTCTGCATCCCAGTTTTCATAAGCAATAAGATAGATGCTCATGTATTATTGCCTTGTATATCACATATAACCAAATTCGACTCACATTTTTTAATGTGTTCATCCTAATTGTATCTCTTCGAGTGTCACCATGCATCCATCTCAACATCTGATCTCTGTTTGGGGGCCCCTTCATGTTCCAGTATTGTAAACCACAAAACACTGCAAGCTTCATTGCCATTTTCTTTGGCAAATTTTCATTATGTTGCCAAGGCATGAAATGAATGCATAACACCGTAAAAAGTAAGCACCTTTCCACTTCATTTAATTCTACAAACATATCTTCATCTGTTCACTAAATTTTGTAATACATTTGCGATGGCAAAGTTGGTCAAGCTATGGCATACTTGACTTTAAATTTTACTGGGCCTTATCTTCATTTCCTTTTCCACTAACATTGGAAACTCTACATACTATTTCAGTTTTCTACTTTTTAAGGAAATTTCCCTATAATTCCAATTAGGCATTTGATGTCATCCTCTTGTCATCAATCAGCACTAATCATGGGCGAACAACATGGTATGCCTTGCCAAATATTAGAAGCAAGTCCATCTACAACAAGTGCAAAGATTCATCTACGATATAATGCAGAATGCTGCCATAGGTTCACCATGACAAGACTCGTGCCTTCATGCAACACTTCTAACAGTTTTCACTATCGTGTCCCCTCCCTCAAATAAAATTAAACATAAAATAGCTCGCTAGCCTACAATTGTCCACCAGTCCCACCATCTTTTGGTTGATATTTTTCCTCCACAATTACTCTTTCAACTAACAGGTTTGTCTCTTAAAAGCAAAAAACATTCAGCTTATATTGTTGATTACCTCTTATTCACTTCCTTACATCAAAACCATCCCCACAATCCCCTTTTAAAATACAAACACAAAACCTTCATTAACACCTCCCAAATGGGTGGAAGCGGCATCTTATCGAACATTGACATCGGCAAAAGTGGCCAAGTTCCCTCACTTATTGATTTCTTCATCTATCACCACAAGCTAAGGATAAACTCACAAGTTCCAAGTTGATCAACTCCTAATTTTTGATTTCTTCCTCTGAAACTCTCCTTATATCCTTATATTCCTCATGCCCACCCTTCTTTTTAAAACTTATAAGAAAGCTAATGCATGCAAAGATGATCTCAACTATTCTCCAGACCAGGAAGACTTAAGAGATTTGATGATTCCAAAAATGCCGCATCCTGTGCATTGGTTTGGGAAAAATATTGTTTTTCTCCACCAAGTTTCAACCAAAAAGTGTCTCATGTGTTATAACATTCCTATCTTTCATTTTACTGACATCAGACCAACACAATGTCCAGACCATAGAGACTAGGTTATGAAATATCCAGACAAGCCAGGACAGATTTGCATTGACATTTACTCCCACATTTATCACTGTCTTGGCAAGATTGTGCTCTCCCAGTACAACTATCCGCAAAGACAACTGGACTTTCTGGAGGCTTTCTGCTTCAAAAAATATATACATATCTCCATCTTAGTCTAACCATTTGTCCTTAAGCAATCACCTCCTCACAAATAATCATTCTAATCTTTCTTCTCTCGCATCATTCAATATTGCTGATTTCCACCATAATTTTGAGTCCAAATCTTCAAAATCTCCATTTGAAACACCAACAGTAGAATTCTCTACCCCTTAACACTCCAATCCCTCCCTTTCACCGAATTCTGCGTATTCTAACCACTTCTTGTATCGCAAACTAATTCAAAACCCACTGTCCTCAAAAATATCAACTTTTATTGGGCTATGATCTCACGGTAGCCTAGGCAAGCCCCAAACAAGTGTTAAGAGCAAAATGATAGACATAATCAGCTACAAACAAGAAGCCCTTTTTTGGGACCAAAGGCATCACCATTCCAGAAACCTATCAATCTTTAACATGGAAAACAAAAAAACAAACAAATTGACACAATAAACCCAAATAAGGCCAAGAAAAAACCGAAACAGTAAAGTTTATGCCCTTTTTCATAACTCGGACAAAAAAACTAATATATGAATTGATGCAGCAAAGATATCTTGTGAATCCAAGAAAGAAAGGCAGCTCAAAACCCCCGATAAATCGAATTCGGATGCGTCGAGGTGGACCGTAACTGACCTTTTTCTCCCCTGCTGGATTAGATCGCGATCATAATGGAGTTCTCTGGTGGGAGATTAGGGTTCCATTCCTTTCAAGACCACCATAACGAACCCAAAATCCCCCCGCCGCTACCTCCTCCTCTCTCTCTCTCTCTCTCTCTCGGCTTACTTGGCCCAAGGACTCCTGAGGAAGACAAATGCGCACGTGCAATGCACGTGCGGATCAAGCCTACATTGAGTAGTGCGCTAATGATGCGGGACACTTGCAATCTGAATGCATGGACGGTTGTGATCCCTCGATTTTAGAATTCAAGGAATAGTGTCACTCCACCCCTAAGTTGTTTTATGTCTTCATTTTTTTTTTAAGTTTCAGAAGCTCTAGGTTTGTGCAATTTTGTTTCCATTTTTTTTTTTTTTTTTGATTCATGTGCATCACATTTAAAGAACACTAATTTGATTAACAAGAGAGGGAGGGGGCAAATAAAAAAGAAAAAAGACTATAAAGATATTTCTTGAGATCTCGGAAGCGAGATTTCAAAATTTTATTTTCACGGCCTTTTCATATTTTTTTTACTTTCTTTTTTCTTTCTTACTTTATTCAGTTGACATTCGATGACAATAATCTCTCAATTATAACAATTTGTCCATATGCTTGTAAGTTGATAAAAGCTTGTCTATTTTTTCTTTCTTACTGGGCCTGCTAGTGAGACTATAATATCAGAATTGCTTATGAAGAGGCACGTAACAATAGTATGAAATTATTTTGTTAATAGCTAAATAATTCTATGCATGCTAAACCCTTCCAACAAAAAATAACTAATAAGAGTTTCTACATTTCCTAAAATAATTAAAAATATACTTCCTTAAAATAAGTTTTGCTTTTTTCTATAAATGATCGCCATTCTATAATTTCAATTTTCCAAGGTAATTTTAAATATTTTTATATATTTATAACATATTAGATCACTTTGGCATATATCTATATATATATAGAGAGAGAGAAATGTTTAATATACTTTAGCATTACCAAAAAATTGAATAATTGAAGGAATAATGAAACATTTCTATTATAAGAAAAAAATAAACAATCGAAGGAATAATGGTAAAAACCACAATTGTAAACCTCCTAATCATTTTGATTATCTACGCATGGATTGGCACTTCAAGTGCAGGAAAAAATAATGATAATTTTTTTGATCTTCTATTACCTTCAATTGTCATGATACTAAACGTTAAGATTGAAATTATTCATATGTCAAGAAAAATAGTAAGCAGCAATTTTCTTTAAGTTTGCAAAAGAAATAAGAAATTGAATTTTTTTTGGACTTTCTTTGTGTGTGATTCTTTTTGTGAGCTAATTTATTCGTGTTAGATTTCCATTATGAAGAGTCTCACTTTAAATGAATCCTTTTATACTTGATTGTTTTGTATACATGGTTGTCCTTTTTTTGGTGCATGAAAAATAATTTACGTCTAGTATTATTTTCCTTTTGAAGAGTCCAACAAAAAAAGACACATGGTTGTTATTGTTTTTTTTTTTGGTAGGGTGCGTGGAGAAGAACGAATCCTTTTTGAAGAGTACAATAAAAGTCTAACTGGTGCAACATTTTCCATTTCTTTAGAGTTTCTAAAAGAAATAAGGAACCCAAGCTTTTTCCAAAATAACTAATAAGAGTTTCTACATTTTCTTAAATAATTCAAAAAATTATACTTCTTAAAATAATTTCTGCTTTCTTAATAAATGGGTGCCATTCTATAATTTCATTTTTTCCCCCTTCTGTTCTCTCCAGTGGAGGATTTGATGTAGAAAATTTGAAGTTTTGTAGCTATGAGAAGAGAGGGATGTAAACCTCAAGTATATGTACATCCTATCCATTATAGGGTTCGATTATATTTATAACTATATGTTAGGCTTAAACTTCCACATGAACCAAGTAGTCTTAAGGGTCTTAATAATGACCATCTTCATGATAGACCTTGTTTAATTAGTTGCACCTTATGACTAAGCTTCACAATCCAGCAGCTTGATTTGGTCTTGATTCATGAGAGTTAGGTCATTCATGTGTCAAGACTCAAGAGCCAAGTCAGATTGGCTATTAAGGAAGGGAAGCACTTTGATTTATTTGTTTGGGTTGGTTTTTTTTTCTTTCTTTTTTTTAACTTTTATAATTTCTACTTTCTTTTTGCAAAACATTCTGTTGCACTAAAGATTTTGAAGGAATTTCAAGAAAACAATCCAACTTTGGGAGCTTTTTATGGAGAACGAAAGCTTGATTTGTTGCTGGAAAGCTGTTCAAAGAGATGGACTTAGTAGAAAAAAAAACAGCAAACAGGATTTTTTTCCTTCTTCTACCTTTTGAGTTGGTGACACTTTGATTTTTAAGTTCAGTTCGGAGCGAAAAAACTCGGTTAGAGAGGTGTAAAAAAGCTCTTTTCATCAGAATCCTCCAGCTGAATCATATGCTTGGATTTGAAACTTGAAGGTATTAATATGTTCATATGGAGGGACTATGAAAATCATCCAATCGAAGACATACCGACCCTTCTACTTGCTCTACTTGCAATGCAGCCATGGAGACTCTGAATCATATTCCAAAATGTAAATATAGTTATTTCATGTTATTCATGCAGCAGATAATAGTTATCCTATCCAAAACAAAGTATTACATGACATTTTGCCTCATTCAAAAAGGACATCTGATTGGCAACTATACTATCAACATTTTGTCATATGTTACTTTGTACCTATGATGTATGAAATTAAGTGATTCAGGAGGAAAGACTATGAGATACATGATGATGATTGCATCTTGGAGTGAAACATTTGGGAGCCTCAGGTGGCACCAACTGCGCATATATTTCTTTGTTCCTATGTTTTGTCATCAATAGAAGTGGCTTGACATTGATGAAGAGTCTATATAATATAGCATTGAAACATACATACTAAACAGTCATACTGAAACAACATTCACAAATCAAATCCAAGCCTTCAGCATCATAGAAGTATGTAAATTTTTTAAATATTTTTTTGCCACTAAAATTTTCTTTTATATAAGCACCCAAACATTCTTAAACACAAGAGACCGATTATCAAAACCAATTAATGGCAATAGTTTTGTAATATCAAATGATGGCAAAACTACTGTTCTATGGACTATATTAGGATAATAGCAAACTGAAATGCATATCAAGAAACCATATAGAGTAAAAGCGTGAAACATGAAACAAATACATAAAAGTTCCCTCATTTTTACACAAACATATAATAAAAGTTCTTTCAACTCCCCGTGCAAAGTAGCAGAGACTCAATAGCAAATTTCAATCTCTCAAAAGAAGAAGAAGAAGAGCCAATTTCATGGCACAACAATACCACCCATCACCAGAAACCATTAAGCCATAGGCAATACAAACAAGAAACTCCTACTCCTGCATAAAAATATTGAGAAACCATTATCCGATCCCATACTGAGATTCAAATAAAAAAATGATATTTTTGGATGTCATTAAGTTAATAACAGTGAATTTAGGAAGCAACTCGTCTTCCAATCATAGAAGTTGGTAATCACCAATATGCTCAAATAGGTTAAGTTGGTAAGTTTAGTAGTTTTCCAGAGTTTGGCATAATAATAGCTTATATTATGCATCTGTATTCAATTTTAGATGAATACATGCAAAAATTACTTCCTCTGTAGCAAGTTTCCTGCTGCACAGCTTGATGACACTATCCAACAAAGTAGAAGCCGTAAGAGAAATCTGATGTCCTCTACATACTTGGTATTAATATCATAGAAGTTACACCTAATTCCATCTTTAAGCCAAGTTTACCTCTATTGATTCCCAACATGCATATAGCATCTGTTACTGGAAATTGAACCCGGGGGTGACCGCGGACCGAGGAGGAGGAGCTCTGGCAGGTGGTGCGGCGGCGGACGGCTTTCTCCAGAGGACCTGCAAGAAGCCGGTGGCCGGGGGTTCCAGCGCCGGCCCTCCGATGCTTAAGTTAAAGGGAGGTTTTCTTGTAGAGCAAGGAGAGAGATTACGTAAAAAGATGTCTCTCCCAAGGAGAAGAAGAAGCCCCCTTTTTATAGGAGAAGATGTAGGGGTTACCTGTGACTGGACGTGACTGTGCGAATTAATGAGTTACCGTAGTGATTGGACGTGATCGTGTGAATTAATGAGTTACCGTAGACGACCCGAGATTTGGGCTGGCTGGTGGTTTGTTGAGATCGTGCGCATTTAAACGTTGACAATCGTTGAGGCGGAGATCGCGGGATTGGACCCCGGATGAGGAGGGGGACTTGATTTTCGGTGGAGTAGGGAGATCTGCTTCTCCCTTTGACTGGGTCTTCTTTGGACTTGAGGTCGATCGGGCTTAACTTAGCCAAGATCAAGGTTGTAATCTCTGGGGTCGGGTGCGCTGAGGTTGGGCGCCTCGAGGTCGGGTGCCTTGAGGTCGGGCGCCGAGAGAGTATGCTTGCTGTTCGACCGATTCCTGTCTAACTAAAAATATGCTAGACAGATCGTTGTTAGAACCGACGAACAAAGTTTAAATTTAAATTCTACTCTTACCTTTCCTACTCGAAGAATAGCGGTTGTAAGAGGTCGATCCACAGGGAGGCGATTGGAGTTGCATAAAAATTAGAACGTTCACTCGGATTCAAAATCGACTTTTGAATGATGGAAGAAAAAACATTATTTTAAGGATGTTGATGGATTCTCTAGTCTACCGGAGAATGTTTTTTTTATTGAAATTAACTAAAAGACAGGTATTTAAATTCAAAAAGCATTTAATTAATCAAAGAAGAGTTTTGGCATAAATTAAAATGGATAAAACTAAGAGGATTGAAGCAAACATAGATTTCATAAAAGAAGATTTAATGTATTGCATAAAAGAAATTAAAATTTCAGCATAAATAAAATCTCAAAAGTAAAACTCTCCATCAAAATAAAATTCTCTAAATTTAAAACTTAAAATATTGCTCTCAATTAAAATTCAGACTAAAAACAACACATTGCTCTTTAATTAAACTTAAAATAAGAACAACATGATACTCAAAACAGAATCACTAACACAAATTAAAAATATAACCTCTAAAAGAAAAACAACTAAAACAATAAAAAAATAAAAAAAAAAAACAAAAGAAATGTAATGCTCTGTTTTCAAATATGAAAACAGAGCATTACTCTTCCGAATCGTCTTGGACCAAACCCGCCAAGCTCCTCTGTTCTTTGGCCTTCAACCGAGCACACCCCCTTCCCTCTTCCTCCTTCTCTTCTTATAGCCGCGGACGGACGCCTGATGCGGAAGGGAGATGGCAGACGCGGTGAGGACGCGGGGAGGAGTCGATCACGGATGAGATTCGGGCGGAAGCTTCGTGGACGGCTGCTGGGAGCTGAAGCGGAAGGTGGGGACGCGCAAGAGGCGGAGCGGGATTGCCGGAGATTGGAAGGAGCTGGATTGTTGCAGCTTCGCTGGGAGGCACGGATGCGTGATTCCTTCTTTGGGCGCTGGATTTGGGGCGTTCATGGTATGGGAGAGCTGGCAGCGACGGGAGAAGAGGAAGAATGCTGGGATTCCGGTTCGGAGGATCTTCTCTGCTTCGGCTGGGCTTGATCGTCGGGATCACACGCGGAGGAGGAAGGATGCTGGGATTCCGGTTCATTGCTGGCACGGTGGCTGGCACGGTGAGACTTCTTTCTTTGGTTGCTGGGAAGGAGCGGAAGGTGGTCATCCGGGATGCTGAAATGGAAGAATTTGGCTGGGATTTTCTTTGCAGTCGGAACGAGTGGATCACGGGATGGTGGGGACCGTTGCTCTCCCTGTTTTCGCACGGGATGCTTGCAGTCGGACGCTGGGATGCTGGTTTCCTCCTTCACGGGTGGCTGGGATGGATTGCGGAAGGAAGAAACGCGGGAGAGGAGGAAATGGGGATGCTGTGGCTTGGATTCCGGAATAGGATCTGGACGCCATGCGGGATCGTCGGATGAACGCGGACGGGCGCTTGGATCACAGAGGGGGGCGCGGACGCGGTGGCTTGGATTTTCCTTTCCCTCGTAAGATGGGAGCTGGGAGACACCAAGTTCTGTCCAATTAGTCATATAAATAAAAAAATAGTATGATATGAAATTTGGCTTGTAGACGGGTCATCTATCCTGGCTGGATGTCAAGTGCAATTCTTTCAAGTCATGGGTTACCCAACACCTTATAGTTATGATATAGCCAATTTAGATTTGCCCAAAATTATTTTCAAAAAAAACACAAAAGAAATGGACCCGATTCGGACCCAAACCCGACTCGGACCCGACCCGATCTTCAACCGGGTCAGATCTGGGAAGGGATCCTTTTTTAATCAAATTTGTACTTAATGTGCATTTTATCTCTAATTTATGAAAATCTGTGCCAAACCCCAATATAATATTAATCCAGTGAATTTATCATTATCGATTAGCAATAATACTAATTTAGGTGACATGTAGGTCGCACTTTTGTGCTCTCATCACACCCCCAACTAGCTTATTGCTAGTCTCTAGCAATTTAGTGTGAAAATGATAAAATGAGAGTGCAAAAGTGTAATTTATTATTTAAAAATAGTAAGATAAATACTCATTTTCGTAGAGCATTACGATTGCACTTAGCACGTGCAACAAGCCTTTAAACCCCTAGGTTACTCTAGTGGACGAGTGTTGTCTCGTGAGGGTTTGCAGTGAAGTTACCCACAAACTTCAATCCCAAAATAAAATTTATTTTATGAAATGAAAGTCTAATTTCAAGTACATAACTGATAAGAATTTCAAAAGCACACAAGGTTTTAATTATTAAGTAGCCCAAATTCTAGGTTAGTATGCAATTTAAGTTGAAGTCATTAAGTTTTCCGTTAGGGAGTTGTAAAACTTATTTATACTTGAGTGCTTAGTGAAGTTTGGACCATGCACAAGCTAAGGTTTTGGATCTCCAAAATATCGCTAATATTAGTAGTTTCCAAGAATTGGTCGGACAAGACCTATTTGCTGATTCAAAATCATCTTTTCTGCAGGATTTCGAGAGCTGTGGATGTTTACTTTAATACCTCATGGGCTTTATATGTAATATTCCAGTTTACTCGAATTTTTACAACGACGGCTTTCACACTATTGTCTTTTTTAAGGTCAATATACATTTTTTTGTTTTTCATTTTTTTTTTCTTCTCTCTTTTTTTTCTTTTTTTTTTCTTTTTCTTTTTTTTTTTGAAAGAGAAATGATAATGTATATATTGTGCACTTTTACTCCTGTGATGATTCCTCCATGTAGCGGGCAATTAGTCGACAATTCTCACACCAGTTGGCATGAGGTGTCGGGCATCAAGACTCCCCTACGGACCTATGCTCGGGTTCCTCATCACAAGCCCGCTGACCTTTGACAATAGCTAGCCCTTTTCGATGTACCTGACTAAATCCACCATTTTTTTTATTTTTTATTTTTTGGATCAGAAAAAGGTGGTTCATCAGGATTCGAGGTTGCTACCATATTCTCAACACAATGTCGAACCTATACCTTAGAAAATGCAGGCCAGATGTGTTGTGAAATTCAAAGCACTAATTAGCTTACAACTCACTAAAAGGAACTTAATAAAAAGAACTCACTTTGCACTACTTCTAACTAGTCATTGGGCTCTTAGATTTTATATACCTTGTGTGTTGTATATTTTTTTTTTCAAAAATTTTAACTAAAAACTTTTTTTTTTCTCTTTATAAAATGCGTAAAAATACCCCCAAACCTAAATCTAACATTGTCCTCAATGTTAAAGAAAATTTAAAGCAGTATAAGAGGACAGAGGAGAGGTTACCTGATATGGGTGGGTAAATTGAAAATTGGGACAAAATCTCCCAAACCTGTATGTTAGTAATTTATTGAACTTTTTTTTTTAAATAGAAGATATTTACATGTTGGGTTGCCTCCCAAGAGCGCTAAGTTTTATGTCTTCAGCCAGACAAAATGTAAATCTCCCTCTTTTTTTTCAACCATTATCTAAGAATGGTTTTGGAAAAGTCCGATGAAGAACAGTCGGCTGATGACGATCTATGCTCATAAGGGGAACAGAACTAAGAGGCGCATGCTTGATCCCTTCCTCGGAATGGGCAAGGTAAGCTTCTAAAGGGTCCTTATTATAAGTTTGTAAGAAAGTCTCCTGAACCAGACTTTCAATCATGTCAACTTCATTGATTTCTTTGTCGTCTGGTGGTTGTTTACTTATGTTGAAGACATTAAGCTCGACTTTCATGTTGCCAAAAGATAACTTCAGCATCCCATTTCGACAGTTGATCACAGCATTTGCTGTGGCTAAGAAAGGTCTACCTAAAATTATAGGTGTGTGACTGTCTGGATGTATTGCAGGTTCAGTCTCAAGGATAACGAAGTCCACAGGATAGTAAAACTCATTTACCTTTACAATTACATCCTCTACAATTCCCTTAGGATACTTCACAGTCCTATCTGCTAATGACAAAGTGATGTTTGTGGGTTTTAATTCCCCCAAACCTAGTTCGGTGTAGACAGAATAGGGTAATAGGTTCACACTTGCTCCTAAGTCTAATAGGGCTCTCCGAATGATGGTTTCTCCTATTTTAATTTCAACAGTGGGGCAACCAGGGTCCTTGTATTTTGGGGCAATCTGCTGTTGAATAAGAGATGAGGCTTGTGCAGCCATCACAGCTTGCCTAGGAATACTGGTTTTTCTTTTCACCGTGGTTAAGTCTTTTAAGAATTTTATATAGGAGGGGATCTGTCTGATGGCATCTAGGAAGGGTAAATTTATTTGAACATTTTTAAAGACTTCCATGATTTCATCGTACTGAGATTTTTTCTTTAAGTCTTGTAGTCTACTAGGAAAGGGAGCCTTAGGTGTGTAAGTCTCTATTGGTTTCTCCTCTATTCCTTGTGTTCCCTGTTCTTGTGCCTTTTTCTGGGTGGGGTTTGGTTAATGCTTTTCTTCTTTTTCTTGCACAGGAAGTTGGACTTTGTTGTCTACTTGCTTGCCAGACCGTAAAGTGGTAATTGCCTGGACTTCATGGGTAGGGTTTCCATTAGAATCAATCTGAAACTGGCCTCTCGGCCCTTGATTCTGTTGTCTACTAGGGTTAGGCACTGGTTGACTAGGTAGTTCCCCTTTCTTCCTATCCCCTAGAGAGTTAGCTATTTGGCTCAGACTAACCTCAAGTTTTGCAATTGCTTGCGCATGGAATTGGTTAGTCTGGGCTTGGGCTGTATTGGTCTGTTGTTGTTGCTTGATAAAATCTTGTTGTTGTTTCATCATATTAGCCATCATGGTTTCTAATTGTGAAGGTTGCTGTGGGATAGGGGCATTATAAGGCGGTACAAATGGAACCAAAGGTTGGTTCATTTGTGGTGGACCTATCCTGGGGAAGTTGTTCTGAAAACCTGGTGGACCACCTTGATGCTGAATAGGTTCATTTTGCTTGTATGAGAAATTTGGGTGGAACCTATTATCAGGGTGATAAACTGGGCTGAACGAGTTGGGAGTGGGCTTCTTAAAGACACTATATGAATTAGAGCATTTGCTTGCTCGGCCTTTATAGTGGGCAGATTAGGGCAGCACTCCACTAGATGCTCAGGACTGTTACACAAAACACACAAACTATATGACTCGTGATCCACTTTCATGACGGGATTTGACTCTTTGTATGAACTCGAACTAGTGAAAACAGTGAAAGCATCAAACTTTTTACTTAAGTTGTTCATTCCAGTCACCAGATTGGATATGACATTTTTGAGTTCTGGGTCTGCTTTCATTTCATAATTACCTGGTTTTCTAGACCCGAACTCATCTCTATTTACTTCCTCACCATAGCTACTCCAATTTTCGGCGTTCTCGGCTAAGTCAACAAGAAATTCATAGGCTTGATCTGGGGTTTGGTCCATGAACCTACCTTTGTGCATGGACTCGATCATGTTTCTATGTGCCGGAGGTAGTCCTTTATAAAAGAAATGTACTAGATCAGCCTTGTCAAGCCCATGGTGCGGGCACTTGACCAAAAGATCATGGAATCTTTCCCAAAGTTGGAAAAATTCCTCCTCTGATTTTTCTCTAAAAGTTCTGATAGCATCTTTAATTTTTTCAGTTTTTACCATGGGATAGAACTTAGCCATGAACTTCTTAGATAGTTGTTCCCATGATGTGATGGAATTTGAAGCAAGGGAATACAGCCATGCAGCAGCACGATCTTCTAAAGTCATGGGAAACAACCTTAATTTAATACCCTCTTCATCTAAGTTTTGGTTTCTAAACGTTTGACAGATTGTCAAAAATTTGTTCAGATGAATGTAGGGTTGTTCACTCTCGAACCCATGAAACTTGGGTAACATGTTTATTGTTGCAGCCCGAATCTCGAATTGGGCTGCATTATTGATTGGTAATACTATGCAAGTAGGGGGACTAGCAGATGCGGGTGCGAATAATTCATTCAGGGTTCTAATATGTTCACCCATTGTAGAGATCGACGGTTGGTTTACAGTTCGCAGGTTATGATGAAAAGTTCTGTCAATCTCAGGATCAAATGGGGTTAACTTATCCCTTAATGACCTTCTACCATGCATACATTTTCCACAACTTAATTAGACTCAATTTTTTTTTAAATGAAATCCTAAAAGATAAGAAGAATGGCTAGACCAAGATGACCACAATCAACACCACACAACAATTTGACCCTATTAGTCTTAGAGCTAAGTGAGGTTTAGTAGGTTCTTAAATCTAGTTGCATAGAGACTTATCAGGTTAAAAAAGTTCCTGAAATTCTCTCTAGATTAGACAGCTCCTAATCTCCCTTTCAGATTAAGCTTGAGCTTACCAGTTAAGTGATCCAGTAACCAGTGACCAGGAAAGTCCCGGGGTGTGCAGTGGTGCCAGAAGGGATACACCGATACCACAATACCCGTAACAGTTCTCACTGTTGTAAAACTTTCCTAGACATCACCAATTACTAAATCCTCACTGGAGTGGCTTTCAGCCGCTTCTTTCTAAGAGCCTAATTGAGCTCGAAAACCCTAAGGCCGACGTCTAATTTAATTTTAATTTAATTTGGCTTAGGATAAGTATGCAAGGTGGTGATTTTTGGGCTAAGGACAGGTAATGACTTCCCGACCTTATCTTTTTAATGGGTTTTGCCCTTAATTACTTTATGCAAATGCTGAATACTAAATGCAGCACATAATCAATATTTTTTTAAAAGTTTATGCAATGTCATTAGGTTGTACTGATTAAATGAGCAAGCAATTTTTTTTTAATTTTTTTTATTTTTTCTTAATTTTTAATTTTAATTTTATGTTGCTTTTTTTTTAATTTTTAATATAGGAATAACTTGAATGTGAACTAAAACTAATCCTTATGCGTCAGTCAATCTCTGAATGCCCGTTGAATAAGCTCTGGAGATTACTCCGTGAGGAGTCCCAATAGAGGTATGATCACCTCGGGGGATTGCACCCTATCAATTACTAGCAAAAATAATATTTTTTTGAATTTAATTAATTTTTTTTACTTTTTTTTTTGAAATTTAAATTTCAAATTTCGAATCACAGAATTCGAATTTTGAATATAAATTTTTGAATTATTGAATTTTTTTTAAAAAAAAAATTTTTTTAAATTTTTTTTTACTTTCTTTTTTTAGAAAACTTTAATTACGAATTTCAAATTTCAGAATTTAATAACTACGAAATTTACTAACTAAAATAATCAAAATAAGGAAAATTAATAAAAATAAAAACTTACTACCGGAGTGCGTTCACTCCGGACATCCAAAATCCAATTTGATCTTCGTGATCGTTCTTGCTTCTCGATTTGCCTCCCCGGCAACGGCGCCAAAATTCTGTTCGACCGATTCCTGTCTAACTAAAAAATATGCTAGACAGATCGTTGTTAGAACCGACGAACAAAGTTTAAATTTAAATTCTACTCTTACCTTTCCTACTCGAAGAATAGCGGTTGTAAGAGGTCGATCCACAGGGAGGCGATTGGAGTTGCAAAAAAATTAGAACGTTCACTCGGATTCAAAATCGACTTTTGAATGATGGAAGAAAAAACATTATTTTAAGGATGTTGATGGATTCTCTAGTCTACCGGAGAATGTTTTTTTATTGAAATTAACTAAAAGACAGGTATTTAAATTCAAAAAGCATTTAATTAATCAAAGAAGAGTTTTGGCATAAATTAAAATGGATAAAACTAAGAGGATTGAAGCAAACATAGATTTCATAAAAGAAGATTTAATGTATTGCATAAAAGAAATTAAAATTTCAGCATAAATAAAATCTCAAAAGTAAAACTCTCCATCAAAATAAAATTCTCTAAATTTAAAACTTAAAATATTGCTCTCAATTAAAATTCAGACTAAAAACAACACATTGCTCTTTAATTAAACTTAAAATAAGAACAACATGATACTCAAAACAGAATCACTAACACAAATTAAAAATATAACCTCTAAAAGAAAAACAACTAAAATAATAAAAAAATAAAAAAAAACAAAAGAAATGTAATGCTCTGTTTTCAAATCTGAAAACAGAGCATTACTCTTCCGAATCGTCTTGGACCAAACCCGCCAAGCTCCTCTGTTCTTTGGCCTTCAACCGAGCACACCCCCTTCCCTCTTCCTCCTTCTCTTCTTATAGCCGCGGACGGACGCCTGATGCGGAAGGGAGATGGCAGACGCGGTGAGGACGCGGGGAGGAGTCGATCACGGATGAGATCCGGGCGGAAGCTTCGTGGACGGCTGCTGGGAGCTGAAGCGGAAGGTGGGGACGCGCAAGAGGCGGAGCGGGATTGCCGGAGATTGGAAGGAGCTGGATTGTTGCAGCTTCGCTGGGAGGCACGGATGCGTGATTCCTTCTTTGGGCGCTGGATTTGGGGCGTTCATGGTATGGGAGAGCTGGCAGCGACGGGAGAAGAGGAAGAATGCTGGGATTCCGGTTCGGAGGATCTTCTCTGCTTCGGCTGGGCTTGATCGTCGGATCACACGCGGAGGAGGAAGGATGCTGGGATTCCGGTTCATTGCTGGCACGGTGGCTGGCACGGTGAGACTTCCTTCTTTGGTTGCTGGGAAGGAGCGGAAGGTGGTCATCCGGGATGCTGAAATGGAAGAATTTGGCTGGGATTTTCTTTGCAGTCGGAACGAGTGGATCACGGGATGGTGGGGACCGTTGCTCTCCCTGTTTTCGCACGGGATGCTTGCAGTCGGATGCTGGGATGCTGGTTTCCTCCTTCACGGGTGGCTGGGATGGATTGCGGAAGGAAGAAACGCAGGAGAGGAGGAAATGGGGATGCTGTGGCTTGGATTCCGGAATAGGATCTGGACGCCGTGCGGGATCGTCGGATGAACGCGGACGGGCGCTTGGATCACGGAGGGGGGCGCGGACGCGGTGGCTTGGATTTTCCTTTCCCTCGTAAGATGGGAGCTGGGAGATACCAAGTTCTGTCCAATTAGTCATATAAATAAAAAAATAGTATGATATGAAATTTGGCTTGTAGACGGGTCATCTATCCTGGCTGGATGTCAAGTGCAATTCTTTCAAGTCATGGGTTACCCAACACCTTATAGTTATGATATAGCCAATTTAGATTTGCCCAAAATTATTTTCAAAAAAAACACAAAAGAAATGGACCCGATTCGGACCCAAACCCGACTCGGACCCGACCCGATCTTCAACCGGGTCAGATCTGGAAAGGGATCCTTTTTTAGTCAAATTTGTACTTAATGTGCATTTTATCTCTAATTTATGAAAATCTGTGCCAAACCCAAATATAATATTAATCTAGTGAATTTATCATTATCGATTAGCAATAATACTAATTTAGGTGACATGTAGGTCGCACTTTTGTGCTCTCATCACTTGCTGCTGTCACGCTCGCCATCAAGTGCCGGCGATTTATCCACGTGCTTTGAGCAATCCATTTTCCCCAAACACTACCCCCGACTTCCGAATCCGAGTCATTTGCGAGCTCGGACAAAGGAAGTAATTATTTTCATCACGCAGGTGGAATCAGACGGCTTTAAATTGCTTCGTCGCTTCAAGCGTTTCAGAGGCATCTTTAATGAGAGCACGTCGTGGCAGCTTTTTGCTTTTTGAGGCAGTTTCGAGCCGCGGGTTCATGATGAGGCTCCAGTATCCGATGAGACGCCGCTTCGATTCTTCTTTTAAAGCGTCGATCCAAGTTGATATGCTGCTTTGGTTTCCGGAGCCGATACGTGGCGCGATCTAGATGGAAGGCGCAGTTTGGCCTTGTCGATCTGAGCCGTCAGGAGGGTCTATATAAACCCTGGCCTGGCCCTAAAAGCTCTCATTTGGCCGCCGTAGCTCTTGTCTTCTTCTTCTTCCACTTTCTTCTTCTTTTTTCCGATCATTGTTTAGCCTTCTCCGGGGGTGTTTCAAGGTGCTATTTGGAGGATTTTCTTGGTTCTTCGCCTTTGTCTGCGGGCCTTTTCGGTGAGGACTACGGTAGGTTGCTCTTCCCACGTTCGTTCGGGGGCTGTCAGTCTTTCTTTTCCGTTTCTCCTTTTTTTTCCTCCTTCTGTCTCTTTTTGGGTGAGCACGGCAATGTCGGGTGGTGCTTCATCTTCCGGTAGGGATCTTTCCCGTAGAAGGGGGGTCGTATCGAAAATAGGCCAGAGCCCAGATGGGATCGGGTCAAACTTGGCCGAGGAGAAATTGGACCTGATCCGAGCTCGGTTTTTCCCTCAGCGCGGGTTCCATCTTGAGCCTGCGAGGTCGGAAGACCGGGTTACGAGACCTCCTCCGGGTCGGATCGGATTGTACATGGAAAGACTATGGGCCGGCTTGAGATTCCCTCTGCATGGGTTCGTGAATGAGCTCTTGGTGGCGTATCAGCTCGTCCCAGCGCAGCTCACTCCAAACTCGTGGAGGACCATCATCGATTTTTATCGCTTTGCCTCGCTCACAAGATACCGATCTCGGTAAACGTCTTCTGTTGGTGTTTCATGTTAAAATCCAACCCCACGGACGGAGAATGGATTTACCTTGCCCTTCGGGTGGTAGACCGTTCTTCCGAGATGCTCCTTCCTCCATTCGTGGGTGGAAGAAAAATTTTTTCTTCCTCTCCTCCGAGCACACGTGGGAGTTTGACCCATCGTGGGGGCTGCCCCAGCTCAAGGCCATCAACAAGCCTCCAAAGCTTTCGGTGAGCGAGCAGAAGATTCTCGATGCTCTTCGCAGCCTCGAGGGGGACATTCTTCTGAATGACCTCCTAAGCGAGGAGATTCTGGTGAACATTGGCTTAAGCTCGGCGCACCCTGAGAGTAAGGACGGTTGCACTGCTCCTCCCTCATTTCGTCGTCCTTTGTTTCACTTGTTTTTCTTATTCTTTTTCCTCTCTCCTTTTTGGGTGTTGGTCTGACACTTGAGTTCTTTCTTCTTGTCAGATATTGCAAGAATGGTGACCAACAACGCGGCCCTCCTTGCCAGGTACTAGAAGAGGGCAGCCGAGGCCGGCGGGGCTCACCCTGTGCCCAGAAAGAAGGCTAAGCCAGCTTCGACTTCTGCTCCTATCGCGGTTGAGGGCCTCGAAGCTGGGACTTCCAAGCTCATTCGGAAGAACAGCTAGAAGAGGAATGGGGAGCGTGGGCCGGAGGAAGTTCCCCTTGTCGAGTGCGCAACTTCTTCCGGGGCCGCGAGAGATCCAGTGGCTCCAGCGTGCCCGACCCCTATTTCTCAGCGACCTCGCTAGGTCGTCCAGTTGCGGCGCTCGGGGCCCGAACTGGGCAGCGGTCTCAGTGTCCCAAGTGCCTCTCATCATTCTCTATCGGGCTCTTCAAGGCCTAGCCTTCCGAGCTCCTCAAGGACCGACATCCCAAGCTCGTCGAGAGCCGGGAGCGTCGCTCCGAAAGGAGGCCCTTCTGCCCGGAGTGGTCGGTCCTGTGAGGATGACTCGGCCCTCCACGATAGCAATGTCGCACGCGAGGTGGTTCGCTGTGCGTTGCTCCCAGCCGACCGAGCTAAGCTCGAAGCTGGTGATATCGGCAGTTTTGTCGATCAGGCCTACCGCTCTGCCATCCGAGTAAGTTGTCTTTCAGCTTTGATCTTCATATTCTCTTAAGTTTTCGATCTCGGCTCACCTCCATTTCCTTTTTTCACAGCATCTTTATAAAATCGACATGCTGGTCACCGCGGCGTCCGAGTGTCAGAACAAGGCTCAAAGGAGCCAAAAGGGGCAAGAGGATGCCAAGAGGAAGCTCGGCGAAGTCGAGGCTACACGAAGGGAGGCTACTGCAAGGATGGAGGCTGCTGAGGCCGAGCTTCGATCCACAGTCGAGCGCCTCGATGAAGAAAAGGCCTCGCATGCTTTGGCTAGGTTGGAGCTCCGTGCCTCTGAGGCACGTCTGGCCGATGCCTATTCCGAGATCGCCCGCCACAAGTATGAGGCAGGGGTCCTTCGGCTGAAGATCGAGCAACTCGAAGCTCGAGAGAGAAGGGCGTCGGAGCAAGCCCAGAACACTGTGCAGATCTTCTGCGGGTCGGCTAAGTTCTGCGAGCTGATAAAGGAAGAAGCGGTTGACAGGCTCATCTGCAGCTTCAAAGACTTTCGAAGGCAGATGCAGAGGATTTGTCCCAAGCTTGACCTCATCGGTCTTCAGCCTCGTCTGGGGGTCGTTGAGGATGAAAGCGAGCCCGAAAATCTAGAGGATGACCGCGCGTTCGACAGTGCGCTCGAGAGCCCTGAGGCCGAGTGGGGGGCATCGAGGCCGAGACTGAGGCGGCTAAGCAGACTGCTCAGGACGCTCCGTCTAGAGAAGCCACCAAAGGTGTTTCTAGGGAAGCTTCTAAGGCTGCTCCCGAGGCTGCTTGCGAAGCTTCAACCAAGGCCACTACAGGTGCTCGCAGAGACAGGCCAGCAGAGGATCCCGGGGCAGCTCCTGCTAGGGATCCCGATGTGGTTGTTGTAGATGACCTCGAGGTCGATGACGAGACCACTGCTGCTCCAGAAATACCTTAGGACTTAGTTTTTTCTTCTTTCTTTTTGTAAACGAGGTCGGCCATTGTACCCATTGTATGGCCAAGTGGATCGGCCTCGAGACCAAATTTTATAATCAGCCTTGGGGTTCCCCATTAATGAAACATGCTTTCTTAAATCTCATTGTGTCTTTGAATTCGCTTTTACTTGTCCATTCAACGAACTCTTATCTTTGACTGCTTGAGTTGGACTCCCGCGCATCATTCATTTTCACAGGTGATTTCGATATTTTTTGCGAATTCTACTAAGTCTCTAGGCTCAGCTTTTAGAAGAATTCCGCTAAGTCTTTGAGCTCAGCTTTTGGAAGAATCCCACTAAGTCTTTGGGCTCAGCTTTCGGAAGAATCTCGCTAAGTCTTTGGGCTCAACTTTAATTGCAGTGTGGATTGAAGTTGGCTTATTGTTTGACCGTCGGAACTTGCGTGTCTCTTGACCTCAAACTTGGCCAGAGGTCGAGGGAGGCTGAGCTCGCGGTCGATGCAGCTGGGCGCCCCCGAGCTTGGTCGGGGCATCATTAGGTAGGACTCGAGGTCGTCGCAGCAGGCCATCTCGAACTTGGTCGAGGCATCCCGAGCTTGGTCGAGGCATCCGACCTTGGCCGAGCATCCCGAACTTGGTTGAGGTATCCGAACTTGGTCGGGCATCATTTGGTAGGACCTGAGGTTGGGGGAGACCGAGTTTGCAGTTGGCGCGGCGGAGCATTCCGAACTTGGTCGGGCATCCAAACTTGGTCGGAGCTTCGCCAGGTTTCCCTTAAGGACTTGAATCATCTTTGGGACATCCTGGAGTTTACAAGTAGATAAACATTAGAAGAAGCGTTGAATAATTAAGAGGAAATCTTGAGAAATGCCCTATTGGCTATGTTCTCAAACACCGGAGACCCCCGGGGGGCTTTACTGATAATACATTTGGAGGTTCTCGGAGTGCCAGCTTTGGAGAATGGGAGTCCCTTCAAGGGACTCCAGCTTATATGCTCCAGGCCGCTGAACTCGAGCAACTTGATATAGTTCCTTCCCAGTTTGGGGCAAGCTTTTCCTGCTCGGTAGGTTGAAAAGCCTTAGCTTTCCTCAGGACGAGATCTCCCACTTCGAAGAGCTTGACTTTTACCCTGGAATTATAGTATTGCGCCGCTTTCTATTGATATCTTGCCATGCGGATTCAAGCGGCCTCCCTTGTTTCCTCGAGGAGATCCAAGTTACTTCTGAGCTGGGATGAGTCGGAGGCTGCATCATAGTTCTCCACCCTTAGCAACGGGAGCCCGATTTCTAAGGGAATTACCGCCTCTATTCTGTAAGCCAGGTTGAAAGGGGTTTTGCCGGTAGGAACTCGGAATGTAGTTCTGTAGGCCCAAAGGACATTGTAGAGATCTTCGATCCATTGTTGGATCGATCGAGTCTGGTTTTGAGTCCCTGAAGGATGTTTGATTTGTCACCTCCGTTCGTCTGTGGATGAGCAACTGAGGTGAAACGATAGTCGATGCCGAGCTCGGAGCAGAACTCCTTGAAGCGATCATTGTCGAACTGACGGCCGTTCTCGAATATGAGGACGCGAGGGAGCCCAAACCTGCAGATTATTGATTTTCAGACGAAATCTCGCATTTTTGGCTCGGAGATTTGGGCCACCGGTTCAGCTTCGACCCACTTGCTGAAGTAGTCAATGGAGACAATGAGGAACTTTTTCTGTCCCGTAGCCTTGAAAAATGGGCCCAAGATGTCGATCCCCCATTGGGCAAATGGCCAGGGGGCACTGATCAAGGTCAGTGGAACTGAGGGTCGGCACTGAATGTTGGCGTTTCGCTGGCATCGATCGCACCTTTGGATGAAGTCTGCGGCGTTCTTTTGAAGTGTAGGCCAATAATATCCTTGGCGTAGAATTTTGTGGGCCCTGCCCGGCCTCCTAGGTAGTTCCCGCAGATCCCTTCATGGACTTCTCGCATAGCATAATCCGCCTCTGAAGGACGGAGACATCTAAGGAGGGGAGAGGTGAAGGACCTGTGAATCTGTGATAGAGCTTGCCTTCGTATAAGAGGTATCAGGAAGCCTGACGCTTGATTCGGCGGGCTTCGAACTCGTCGTCGGGGAGGATTTCGCTCTGCAGGTAGTTAACGAACGCATCCATCCAACTTGGTTTGATTTTGGCACAGAGAACTGGTTCAGACTTCTCAGTGCTGGGTGCTTCGAGATACTCAAGCGTTGTGATCTTCGGAAGCTCGCTCATGCGGAAAGTTGCCAGTTTTGACAGATGGTCCGCCCTCGCGCTCTCTGCTCTGGGATGTGTTGGATATCGAAGGCGCTCAGTGTGAGGTGATATCTCACACCTTTTGGAGGTACTTTTGCATCGATGGCTCCCTCACTTCGAAATCTTCCAAGATCTGGCTCATGACCAGTTGGGAGTCACTGAAGACCGTCAAGCTCTTGACCTTGAGCTACTTCGCCAACCTCAGCCCGGCGACAAGCGCCTCGTGCTCCACTTTATTGTTCGAGGCGGAAAACTTGAAGCGTAGAGCTTGCTCTGCGACCATCCCATCCAGGCTAGTGAGGATGAGGCCTGCACCGCTACTCCCGAGGTTGAGGAGTCGTCCACATGTAGAACCCATAGTTGCCTCGAGGTCTCCTCCCTTGATGTGAGCTCGGGCTCGGGGTCGTCCGATAAGGTGCACTCTACTATAAAGTCGGCGAGCACTTGGGCCTTAACTGTCGGCCTCGGGCGGTACTCGAGGTCGAATTCTCCGAGCTCGACTGCCCACTTTGCGATTCTTTCCCGCGCGATCCGACCGTTGCAGGACTTGATTTATAGGCTGGTCGATCAGTATAGCCACAGTGTGGGTCTGGAAGTAGGGTCAGAGCCTTCGGGCTGAGGTGAGCAACGCATAGGTTGTCCTCTTCAGCTTGGAGTATCGGGTCTCGGCATCCCTCAGAACTCAGTTGGTGTAATATACCGGTCTTTGAGACTTGTCTTCTTCTCGGACTAGGACCGAGCTTACCACCACCGGGGAGACGGCCAAGTATAGAAAAAAAAGCTCGCCTTGCGGAGGCTTTGTGAGTAATGGAGGGGAGGCAAGATGGCGTCCTGAGCTCTTCGAAGGCTTGCTGGCACTCTTCTGTCCACAGGAAATCCTTTGGCCGCTTGAGGATCTTGAAGAACGGGAGGCACCGTTCGGCCGACTTGGAGACAAACCTTCCTAGGGCCGTAATTCGTTCGGTGAGTCGTTGTACCTCCTTGACCGTTTTTGGTGGTACCATTTTCTGCAGTGCTCGGATCTTCTCGGGGTTCGCTTCGATCCCGCGTTGGGTTACCACAAAGCCGAGGAACTTATCCGAGGTAACCCCGAAGGCACACTTGGTGGAGTTGAGCTTCATTTGGTACTTCCTGAGAGTAGAGAATGCTTCGTCGAGGTCAGTGATGTGATGCTCTGCCATCTAGCTTTTCACCAGCATGTCGTCTATGTAGACCTCCATGGTTTGGCCTATCTGATCTTTAAACACCTTGGCGACCAGCCTTTGATACGTCGCCCCAGCATTTTTCAATCCAAACGGCATTACTTTATAGCAATAGAGGCCCTTGTCGGTGATGAAGGCTGTCTTCTCCTCGTTCTCGGGCGCCATTCGGATCTGATTGTATCCGAGAAGGCGTACCTGAAGGTCAGCAGCAGCTGGTGTCTCGAGATGGAATCGACGAGCTGGTTGATCCTGGGAAGGAAAAAACTGTTCTTTGGACAGGCCTTGTTCAGGTCGGTATAGTCCACGCACATGCGCCATTTTCCATTAGCTTTCTTCACGAGAACTACGTTGGCGAGCCAATCTGGGTAGGAGACTTCTCGGATGAAGCCGGCCTCGAGGAGCTTGTCAACCTCCTCGGCCGCAGCTCGCTGTCATTCTGGTGCGATGCTCCCGTTTCTTCTACCTCACCGACTTGTAGGTTGGTTTCACTTAAAGTCGGTGGACCATGACCTCGGAATCTATTCCTGGCATATCCATAGGCGACCAGGTGAAGACGTCCATGTTGGACTAGAGGAACTTAATCAAACAATCCCGCTCGCGAGGGCTCAGGCCAGATCCAATCTATACGGTTAGCTCCAAACAGTCTCTTCTTAAGGAGATTTGGATGAGGAGCTCACCAGGTTCTGCCCGTTCCCTCCTAGGCTCGTCCCATACCTCCAGATTTTCGATGGGCAGCGCGCGGTCCGAAGCTTGGGCTGACGCATCAGTTGATTGTTCTGCTCGGCTCAGTGTTTTGGCTGGTTGCTTTGCTTTGAGGGTCGCCATGTAGCATTGTTTGGTTGTCGCCTGGTCCCCACGAACTTCGCCTACTCCCTCGCTCGGTAGGGAACCGCCATGAGCAGATGGTATGTCGAGACTACAGCTCGGAGGGCATTGAGTCTTGGTCGGCCAAGGATGGCGTTGTAGATCGAAGGCAGGCGGACCACAAGGTAGTCCATCCTCACGGTGCTCTCTCGAGGGGTGAGCCCGACTATGATAGGTAAGTTGATCACGCCTTCAACCGGAACTGAATCTCCGGTGAACCCGACCAGCGGAGTATTCATTCTTCGGAGCTGGCCCTCTGTCATTCCTATTCTTTGGAAAGCATCGTAATATAAAATATTTGCCGAGCTTCCATTATCAACCAAAATACGCTTTACATCAAATTTATTCATGACCATGGAGCCTGACCACAGCGTCATCATGAGGAATTTCAACTCCTTTTAAGTCCTCGTCCGAGAACGAGATAGTTTCAAAGGTGCGTTGACGCTTCGGAGGGACTTTCCTCTCGGTCAGTTCTTCAGCTGAGCTCCCTTCAGTCGGACCTTTCCCTATGGTGTTGATTGTGCGAGCGATGGGCATGTTGTCGTTTTGATCTTCAGGTGGTGTGGCATTCTCCGTTGGCATTCTTTCATCCCGCCGGTTCTGTACGAACCAGTTGAGTACCCCACGGCGGATTGGTGCTTCAATCTCATCTCGGATTCAGAAGCACTTCTTTGTGTCATGGTCGTGGTCTCGATGGAAGCGGCAATACTTCCTGAAGTGCCGCCGAGTTTCTAACTCCCGCATCGGGGGTGGAGGTCGGAAATAGTCTCGGCCTTCTATTTCCATGAGGATCTCTGCCCGGGTTGCATTGAGGAGAGTGTAGTTTCCGTACCTCCCCAAGGGTATCCTTGGCTGAGGCGGAGATCTCGACCGAGGTGGGGACCTCAGTCGGGCTGCGCCCACTGACGGGGTGGACTCCTCAAACGAGGCAGGTTCTTCTTTCGACAGGGAGACGGCTTCTCGGGCGGCCGCGCTCCTCGCGACGCCTTTTCTTCCCTTTTAAAGCTTGCTTAGCTGCACCCCGCCGGGAGGCAATAGCCTCCTCGGCTTTTGCATATTTCTGAGCTCGGACCAGCATCTCGATGAAGTCAGCGGAGAAATTCTTCTCAATGGAGAAGAGGAACCTGTAGGACCGAGCTCTTATCTTCAGCGCGGACATGGCGATCGACTGATCGAGCTCGCGGACCTCTCAGGTTGCCGGCATTGAAAACGGTCGATATAGCCTTTGAGGGACTCTCCTTCCTTTTGCTTGATGTCGAGTAGAGAATCCGACGTTCGCCGCTGGCCGGTCGGCTGGCAATAAAGTTGGCAGCAAACTGCCTACCAAGCTGCTCGAAAGAGGACACAGTGCTCGGCTTCAGACCGGAGAACCAAAGCCGAGCCGTTCCTCGGAGGGTTGCAAGAAAAGCCTTGCAGAGCACGACCTCCAAAGACCCCTGCAACGCCATAAGGGCTCGGTAACTCTCCAAGTGGTCCAGGGGGTCGGTGGTCCCGTTGTAAGGGCTCTATTTGAGGTATTTTGAACCTCGATGGGAACCGGTTCGTCCTTGATCTGGGCGAGAGAAAGGTGACTTGGTGGTGAACTCAAAGTCACCTTCACGCCTTGCCTTCTGGTCTTGGAGCGCCTCGATCTGCCACTCGAGTTTCTCGACCTTCTTGTCGAGTTCTCCGCCTTGGAAGATTGCAACAGTGGTCTGTTCTAGTACTGATTGATCCGGGGCTGACTCGGCCTCCGAAAGTTGTGGCCTTTTATTCTGGTTCTTCCCTAGCGGCTCCCTCCGAGGAGATGCTCAGTTGAACCCTGGTAACAGCGCCCATTCTCCATGGTTGACCCTCGAAGAGTCATGGGAATCTCAACCTTGGAAACACCGGTCCATCTGGAAGGAGTGCCAATTGGACTTGAACCTGCGGAAGCGGCATAGGAGGGGCCTCCACGCGTTGCAGGCCTTGGACTGCTACTGCCAGAGCCTGGACTTGCTGCACCAACGTGTTGAATTGCTCTGGTTTGGACCTGAGGAACTTGATCTGCCGGAGGCCTTGGTAGCGGGTTCTGAACTGAGTGGCCGGTGCGCGATGCCGAGAGGCATTAGAGGCTCCTTTACTCCTTAGCCTCATGATCATGACTCGGATCCTTCCTCTAGCACCAACTGTTTGGTGAAAATTGGATCCGAGGATGACCGCGAACCGAGGAGGAGGAGCCCCGGCAAGTAAGTGCCGGCGGCGGACAGCTTTCTCCGGAGGACCTGCAAGAAGCCGATGGCCGGAGGGTCCCAGCGCCGGCCCTCCGATGCTTAAGTCAGAGGGGGATTTTCTTGTGAAGCAAAGAGAGAGATTACGTAAAAAGATATCTCCTTCCCAAGGAGAAGAAAAAGCCCCCTTTTTATAAGAGAGGATGTAAGGATTACCTATGACTGGACGTGACTGTGTGAATTAATGAGTTACCGTAATGATTGGACGTGATCATGTAAATTAATGAGTTACTATAGACGGCCCGAGATTTTGGGCTGGCTTGGCGGTCTGTTGAGATCGTGCGCATTTAAACGTTGACAGTCGTTGAGACGGAGATCGCGGGATTGGACTCCGGATGAGGAGGGGGACTTGATTTTCGGTGAAGTAGGGAGAAATGCTTCTCTCTTTGACTGGGTCTTCTTTGGACTTGAGGACGATCGGGCTTAACTTAGCCGAGATCAAGGTTTGTAAGCTCTGAGGTCGGACGCCTTGAGGTCGGGTGCCGGGAGAGTATGTTTGCTGCCGTCATGCTTGCCATCAAGTGCCGGCGATTTATCCACGTGCTTTGGGTAATCCATTTTTTCCCCAACAGCATCCGTTCAAGGTAATCAAGAGAGGAGCATGATGGACAAAAGGACAACGTTTTCTAAGCACATAGTTGTGAAGGTAATCTTGAAAATAAAAAAAAAAAAACTATAGAGCAGGTTATAGAGCTGGCACACAGCTTAAATCCAAGAGAAAATTCTCATATCGCAAGGCATAACCATATGAAAATAAAACCAGAAGAGCAGTATTTGAGGTGAAAAGAAAAGTTTTCATATGTTTTAATGCAATTAGATAATATAGACATGCCATATCAACTATGTTGTATATTTAATACCAGTGGTTGCTATGATCTAAAGCATGATTCCCTCCCATTTGCACATACATATGCAAACAAAGAAACATGTTGGCTATGATATGAATTATAATTTCTTCCTGCTTGCACAAACAGATGCAAAAAGGAAACATGCTGGAACTTGTCAAAATACCATGACAACAATCAATATAAAACAATCTCCACCCGAGACAACTAAAGAATAAGGTCAAAAATGGCTATGAATTCAAACCCATATTATGCATATACATCTGGGTTACCAATCAGTCAGCCACAGAGTTTTTTTATAAACATGTTCAATTCAACCATGTATCTTCACCCTGTGCTTTCCATAAAATTAGCTGTTGCTTTTGCTGGAGGGAAAAAGGCATTTAGCTGATCGAGCTGCCAAGCTTAATATAGAATGAAATAATCTCTAATCAAAACAAATGGAGCTACAAACAGAAATATAAGCACCACTAAACTGCTGCTTTACCAACAATATTATCAGTTATAGCAGTTAAAAGTGCCAAAACCAAGAACTTACAACAAAATTAGGCATTTTGCAAAAGATCTGATAAGATTGTCAGGCATCTAACATGAACAAACACTTTAACAACTCAATTACTTATGGACACACAACATCTTAAATTTTACACAATCCAAGTGGACCACACAGCTGTAAGGACACCCCTATCAAGGTTATAAAATGCATTTGTCAAAACAATCAAACAAACGAGTTCTGCTGCATGTAAATAACTAATAGGGGGGATATTGCTTCAGCCAGCATGGGCACAGAGGCATTACAACAGGTTAAGCTCATCTAGCAGTAAACTCAAAACCGTCAAAACAAATGTTACTCGCATCTAATGTGTTATGCTGCATATTGTCATCAACATTCACATCCTCTCTTTGTTCATTTAATGAAGAATTATGCAGCAAATTTTCCATTTCTGCAATCAATCTATCAAGTCCATGCTCAAGAATATCAAGTGCATCTTTTGATAATGCACTTTTTACCGCAACAGCAATCGCCTTATGGCAAACACGGCTATATCGGAGCGACAAGGATTCTTGAAGATGAGAGTCAACCACAGATTGATGTCCATCAGACAGTGGCCCATCCTTAGCATATTTTGTCCACCTCTTCAGTATGTACCGAGGTGGGAGATAAGAATGTTGTTGTTGTTAAGAACTTTTAATGCATGCATGCACAGAAAACCCATTGACTCAAACTTTTTACAGCTGCATGTGACTGTAGCATTGGATAGGTTAAATTCAACATGCCCACTACTCTGCTTTTGGGGAACAGAAACTTTGAAAGTGTACACTGTACCATCCGTACCAACAGGTTCACAAAGACAAGCAAGTTGGCTCTTGTATTCATATTCAAAGTCCATATACACCATTCTTGTATAGGATTCTGCTGCTTCAGTTAGCATAGGTATATCGACCAATAAAACTGGCTTAGTTTGCCTGGATTCATAATCTTCAACAAGCTCGTCCTCACGAAGTTGAACCAATGCCTTAAAATACTGCATAATAAATTTTGAAAGGGGCAGTTTCCTATAGAAATGAATCTTGAAGAGATTGTCCATGCTTTCGGCCCATTGCTTTGTTGTCATGGTACCACAGAATGAATTACAATAAGCCAGAGCCCATTTCTCTCTAACTGCATACAAGTCTTTTAACCATGAATTAGTTGCAAGACCATACTTAGAGATCAAGTTATCCCATCTTTTATGGAAATCATCTTCAGAGACACCTCCATATATGCAATTTTCGAACTCCTTCTGAAAGTTAGGCTCGCGACTGCAGACACTGTTTAAATGTTTTGGAACATTTTGAACTACATGCCATAAACAAAGCTTGTGACATGTGTCAGGTAAACTTATAGTAATTGCCTTTGACATTGCAGCACACCAATCTGTAAAAATTGTCTTCGGTTGCCTTGCAGACATTGCAGCCAAAAATGTTTTAAATAGCCAAACAAATGATTCTGTAGTTTCATCTAAAAGTAATGCAGCACCAAAAATAACAATCTGCTTGTGATGGTTTATGCCAATAAATGGTGCAAATGGGTATGTCAAACCTGCTTGTCCGGTAGGTTGTATCAAACAGGACTGCGTCACCAAAGTAGGCATAATCAATTATTGATCGTGCATCTGCCCAGAAGAAGTTGGTCAATCTTTCCTTTTCATCAAGTTGTACTGCAATAAAAAAATGATGGATCCTCAGACTGCTTAGCTTTCAGATAGTCTAAAAGAAACTGAGCATCTCCCTTCTCAAGATCTCTTATTCTTTTTGTGCTCAAACAGTTGCATTGATCCTTCAAAACAAGTCCAGTATCTTCTGTACCATGAAAATCCTCTGACTCAAAATCTTGCAGCAGAGAATGTTTTATTCCATAATAGTAATCTGCTTCAGTAAAGACTGCACGTTGAACAGGCAGCTTCTTTCTGTGAGACCTTAACATGTGTACCTTATTGGGGCTTGCTAATGGATGATTATGTTCATCAATGAATTTATTTACTATCCATACATTATCACGATTCACTTTGAATTCAATACGAGCCAGACAGTTTGTTCTCTCAAGGGGGCGTGGCTTCTTAGTTATATGCGTACGATGCTCTTGACGGGTACCTTCATTGCTACAAACATAATGCTATCTCGTATGCTCCCATCTCTTCTTCGAGAAAGATGGCCCTTCCGAACACTGAAACCCTTGCTCTTTGCATATGAATTGTAGAAATCGTATGCTTCTTCTTCTGAATGAAACGTCATACCAACTTTTGGATCTAACTGTGAAGCATTAATAGAATCCAGAGCAGGGGATCCATCCAGGATATTGGTTTTTTTTACTGATTCACCTATTCCCACTAGTATTTTTCACGGATCCATCGACGACATTGGCAAGTTTTGCTGATCCATCTATCGCATTCATTTCTTCAACCGATCCATCTGTGGCATTGGTATCTTCGACTGATCCATCTGTGGCATTGGCATTTTCTGCTGATCCATCAGTGGCATTAATATTTTCTGCTGATCCATCTGCAGCATTAATGTTTTCTGCTGATCCATTTGCAGTGATATTTTCTGCCAATCCATCCGCAGCATTGGTGTTAGTTATAACTAACATCTCAAAGCCATCATGACATTCCTTGGGAGCTGGGGATAACTTTAACATGGCATTCTCCTCTGAAGCACATTCATTTGAAGTTGACATTTCAGCTAGAAGTGCATCAACTCCGTCTAAGAAAATGGATTAATCATCAGCACCTTCAGTAAACCATTTTCTGAATATATTAAATAGGACAGGGATCTATAAATTAAACTTCACAAGATAAGTGCAATCCTTAGAAGAAGAAAACCTAGCATGGAATTAATACTGAGCAGCACAAGGAAATGACTAGCAAATTGGTTATCAACAAAAATGAACATATAGTAGCCCATGATCTCAAAGAGACAAAGTCATCGCTCATTATGTTAATTGTAAGCAAGTAACATGAGCAATGACATAAAATGCTAAGCATAATGAGTGACCTGAGCAAGTGAATAAATGAATTGGGGAAAGTGAGAAAGCAAACGCTCAATTGAAATTCATCTCTTACTTATATTCAGCAACTAAATTGGTTCTATATGAATTTAAAATCAATGAAAAATTAAATGAGAATATACATAACCACAACTCTGAAAATGTTAATGGGCTTCATACATAGACCAAAATGCAAATCAGATATTCAGGCTTTCTTTATAAGCATACTATTAACATAAATACAAGTAGAAAAAGGAAATGCATCACTAACTTTTGGTTCTATCAAAACGTTTAAGTTTCCCAGTTTTAGAACCAACTTTTGATAAGCAATATGATTTTCATCTGTAATTGTAATTTATAGTTGAAACATGTCTGAGGAAAAAAATAATGTTATCTCTGAAAGATTTTCTTAGGTTCAGCCACTAAAACAATATATGAAATCCATCCTACCACATAGAAAAACAGATAAATGCAATTCCATATATAAAATTGCACTAGGACATAAATAAAAAACTGCACAAACTCTTCCACTGTATATGTATGTGTCTGCGTATGCAATAGTACATACATACAAAAATATATAGTAATTAAACTTTCAGTCAAAACAAGATGATTATTCTTCTACATTTGTGAACTGCAATGAACCTGCTAAACTTGTATCATTCAATTCAGGTCTACTTCAAACATCTCAATCTTTATTTCTGTTATTTTAAACAAAAAGAATGTTATTTCACAAGATTACCAACGTCTCATCTGAATGGACATAAAATAACACAAATTTGCACTGTTTAGATTCAATAAAAAAAGTTTGGGCTTGATTTAAACTTATTTTTGGAAAAAAGGAATTTAGGAACAAAAAGAGAGGAAGATGAAGGAAATTTAACTACTGATTACTAACTACCATTTGAAATACAAAAGTATGAAACTATTTAGCTGTAAATAACAACAGGAATCTCTCAGTACATTATTACTGCATTTGCTCTCAGAGCATAGTATAACAAAATTTGTGCTGCATCTACCATACCTGAGGAGGAGCCTTCTATGTTTAGGCAGGCATACTAGAGAATAAAGACATTCTAAATCTGGCATAATGATTAAGCAGAAGAAACAAATCTTATCCCCCCCCCCCAAAACAAAACAAAAAAAAGCACGTCAAAGAAAAAAAGAAAGCTCTTCATTTTTTCTTGTTTTTCCCCCATTTTGATATCAAACACCTCCTCTATATTCTCTTGTCAATGGCAACTATAGCGACAAATTTCATTCTCGTTTACTCTACTTATAGTTCACTTGCATTTCCAAACATTCTTGAATTTAGCTCAACTCCTTCCACTCCCAGGTTTGATAATAAATTTGACGCATAACACCATTAAATACTTAAGGGTCAGAGGATGCTTGGCTTGTTCGAAGACAACCTAAAACGGCCGATAGCAGAAAAGACCAAACTAGTTAAATTGCATTTCTTGACAAAAAACTCGAACCAAAATTGCAATCAAAAGCCAGAACCACGGAAAAAAGGGTCTCAAATCAGCAGCCAACCCGAGTCTCCAGCATATTTAATAAAAATCACATCTTTAACAAGCTTCGAATGGTTTCATCGAAACCCACACCGTGTTAAACGAAATCATGTGCACTCGCTAAAGAAAATCCAAGACCTTGAAGTTCAGAATTATCGAACCACTACTACTGATTGAAGCCTTAGGATTCTTCAAGAAAAAATCGGTTTTGAAGCAAAGATTTTGATCACTCTGGATCTATGAATCAACCAATAACAATTAATTAACTCAAACAATCATACAACTTCAGAAATTTATGCTCAAAAGAAGGAAAAATTTCGGTCAAACAAGCTATCCCACCGAAAAATTCAACAAGGAATTGATATGAAAGGAAGAGAAAACCAATCCAAGCTCACCTCCTTCCAGCAAAGATTCGGATTTGCTTCCAAAAACCCTGATGGCCACCGCTTCTCTCAAACCCTCGGGTTCCCACGTCCCTCCCTCTCGAGCCCCAAATCTAGGTTCTGGTGCTCCGCCGGTGCGATTATAGCCGAGCTCGGAGAGGCTGTTTTCGTCTCAGAATAGACGGGTGATCTGAACCGTCCATCAGGATAGCATTGCGATCGTACGGCAGAGATCTTCGCAATCTGATCCTGGCCCTTATTGGCCGATCACAAAAACCCAATCTTGGTCGCTAAAGTGCTTCTTCTTTGTGTCAATCTATATATACACATATACATGTACATACATACATACATACATACATACAAACAAACATATAGACATATATATATATATACACACGCACATACATACATATATACATACACAAAATCATTTTTGTATACATGATTTTTTTTCAGTAAATACAAATTAAACTTTTTTTTTTGCAAGTCTAAAGCATATTAAATTTGAGAGGAGAGCCACTGAATGGACAATTATGATCTCAACAACTAAATGTTCTTACCTTTTTTTCTTAGGTATAGATGGACGTAGTGTTGGACTTTTTTTCTAGTTGCGTAATGTCTCTAACAAAAAATAAGAAGAAAATATACAATCTACCTAACTACAAAAATAAAAATAAAAATAAAAATATGCACTCACTTAGTCTAGCACTCAAACTGCAATAGAAATAGCCAAAATACAGATAGATTACGCGCTTGGATTAAATTGATATGTAACATAATGATACATGTCTATGTCATTCACAATATTGGTTGGATCAGCTTTGAGACTCAAAAATTACTGACCTAAGCTCTAACCCAATTTCAACTTGGCTAAACTTAAGTCCAATATTTAGCCACCCAAGGGTCCAACTTGCATTCCTATCCCTGAGTGTATACAGTTGAAAACATATATTTTACAGTAACAATAGTATTATGGAGAAGGAATTTAACTACCAAAAACACCATAAGACATAAAAACTAGCTTGGTGTGGGCAACTTCAATCTGAACTTGGGGTTGATACCCATCTATCCAATGCGGCTGGTTGTCTCGAGTTGCATGCAAATTAATCCAACTCGAGCTCTAACTATTCTTGTTCTACTTATCTCATAATGGAGGAGCAGAACACTAGGTTGTATGCAGCATGATTTACCCAACATAGACTGATGACCATTAAATTAACTTAATTCATTCCTTATCCGGAGAAGATACGAAAACTTGGAACCTTTTAAAACATAAAAGGGCATCTTATGAACTCCCTTTGAAAAGGGAAGCAACGTCAACAAACTCTATCAATAACATCCAACGCAGAGCATTGTTTATTGAAAACTAAGATGAACACATCTAATAATCTGCTTTCCTTTACTTCTAAGGAAGGCTGCTATAATTAAACATTTAAAAGAATAAAGGATGTCCCCTTCTCGTATCCCATTGGACCACCCTCCGGTCTACCATCCAAAAGATGCCTATATCATTAGCTTCCTCGACTTAGTTATCCTATCCTCTGTAAAATAGATATAGTTTGATCGATATTGTTGTGGTTAAGATTCGCCGTCTCAGTAACAAATTACGTACGGGTACCATCTTATTACTTTGAGCGAAATGTGGCAAAAGGAAGGAAAATCAGTATCGATATACCAAATATCGGTTTAGTACGAGACTGCATACTAATTCGGCATCTTTTCAGCTGGGACTAATATCAATAGCAAACATTGAGCAGTCCCCAAATGCTTTCCAACTGCGTCCAGCTCTTACCACCGTTCTCGAGCACCCGAAAGTTGACGGTCCTTGCAGGCTTAAATTGGCAAGCATTACATCCTCGAACCTCTCAATCTCTAATAACCATCAAAAGGAATTAATGACACACGGAAAAAGCGTTGAGAGAGTGGAAGCCATCGAGGAATTAACCTTAATTTTGTCCTTGCTAAAAAGAGAAAGTCAAAAAAGTGGTTTAAGTCAGCGTTACGTCATAAAGTTTGTCGGGTTGATGCTCTCTTTTTTTTTTTTTGCTAAAACAGATGTTTCATACAAGGCAGGTACGAATACACCCAGACGAATCTGCAAACAAAATATATATGCATACGCCGCCACCCACTCCGCGGCCCCGTTGGTCTTCCGATATATATGCATAGCCCGAAAGGTGATCCCCTCCCCCACCATCGACCCTATATCACGAAGCAAAGGATGCACTCCTCCTCCATCACTATGAGGGCCCTGCTAGGCCTAGTTGATCACCGTGGACGAGTTGCCCTCCAGGAGGATAGAGCTCGCCCGAAGCACTCATCGCGTATGTCGCAATCCCAGCCAAGCCACTCGCAGCTCTACCCCTGGGACCGAGGTGTCGAAGATCTGACACCCCCCGCTGCCACTATGGTAGAGCTCGGTCCCCTGATAACAAAACCTGCCCCTCCTCTTCTGCCTCCATCCAGGACCAAACCATCAAAATTGACCTTGAGAAAACTTGGGGGTGGGGGCTCCTAGGTGAAAAACACCGTGTGAGAAGCTACCAAAGCAGTATGGGAGCCCCAGGTGTCTCGAGCTATCAAAGATCTATCATCCAACCCTGCATGAAGGAGCTCTATTGCCTGTGTCCAAGCCCGCTCCATCACAAACCAAGGGGACGGACGGAGCTCGCCAAAAAACTCGGGCGTTCCTAGCCAGCCATACCTGGTACGCTGTGCAGGATACCTGAATAGCCACAAAGCGCATCTGAGGGGAGCTAGACCACCGCCGAACCTTCTCCAAAAAGCAGTCCCTCCGGCTCCAGGCACCATCCGAGATCCCGGACAGCCTCCAAGTCCACCTCGCCCAAACATACCGAAATAGTGCATGATCCATTGACTCGTCCACCTCACAAGACAGGCACACAGAAGGGATGCTAACACTATGTCGACTCAGCGCCCAGCTCGTCAGCAGACAGTCCCAGGCCACCTTCCAGAGGAAAAGTGCAACCCTCTGGTGTAGCCCAAATCTCCAGACCCAGCCACAGTCCCCGCCCAGCTCTGACCCCTGCTAGAGGACCCAAGAAACATCACCCACCCTAACTCTGGCTCTGCAAGTGGTGCTCCATACCTTGACATCTAGCCCTGCTGATCCCAGGACAGGAAGAGCTCGTACTCGCTCGGCTAAGTGCTCCCCAAATAACTGGCCCAGTCTGTCCTCATCCCACTCTGCCTCCCCCGGCATGATGAGGTCACACACCCGTAGCCCCTCCGCCCCCTCACCACTGATCATCGTCGGCCACAAACTCAACAGAAGTACATCCACCCATGGGTCCTCCATCACGTCAATGCTCCGACCGTCGCCAATCAACCATCTAGTGTGCGCCAGGGCCATAGGCAAATACCTCCCAACCTCCCGCCATATGAAGGAGGTCCTCCGTCTCCCCACCGCCGGGCTAGCAGGGCCTGCCCGGCCATATCTCGCTGTTATGACCTGACTACACTGCCCACCGCGCCAGAAGCGCCTCTCGCCTCGCCAGAAGTGACTGCACCCCCAAGCCACCTTCGCTCAGGGGCAGACAAACTCTCTCTCAGGCCACCAGATGTACCCCGTGGCCTCTCCCCAAGAAGCCTCACAAGAAGCCACGCATAAGCCGCTCTATCCCCACCAAAATCGTCTTCGGCACAATAGTATGGGCCATAAGGTAAACAGGCATGGAAGAGAGAACAGACCTGACCAGCGTCAACCTGCCCATCATAGAAAGTGATGAAGCCCTCCAACCCTCAAGTCTACTCTGCATCCTCTGCACCAAAGTAGAGCATTCCGCCACCCGCAATCTAAAGGATGACTGAAAGAAGAGAAATCAATCCTCCCTGTGATGGGGACCCCAAGGTAGTCCAATGCTCCCTCCTGCTCCTGCATCCCCAATATCGCCCTAATCTCTCGTCGCACCCTCTGCTCCGTGCGCGGGCTGAAGTGTATAGATGACTTTCGAAGATTAATTCTCTGTCCGGACGCCCCACAGTACTTAGTCAACACTCTCTGGAGAGCTCGTGCATCCCTCACACTTGCCCTAGCAAGTAGCAGGCAATCATTTGCAAAAAGCAAGTGAAAAATGGGGTGAGCACTGGGGCTGGACTGTAGGCATCCAACTTCCGATTCTTGCAAGCTACACGTATAGGGACAAAGGGCATCCCTAGCGGAGCCCCATAGTGGCTCGAAAAAAGGGCGAAGGCGTACCATTGACTAATATGGAGAAGCTAGGCCCCTACACACGGCCAAGAACCCAGTCAATCCAGGTCGGATGGAAGCCAAAACTCTCCAGTGCCCGTCTGAGAAAGGCCCAGTGGATCCGATCATAAGCACGCTCCATATCCAATTTCACTGCCATCAAACACCGCCTCCTCGGAGCTCTCTGTAGATCTCCCATCATCTCCTGCTCTAACAGGATATTGTCTGATATGCTCCTCCCTCCCACAAACGCTCCCTGCTCCTGACTAATAATGCTAGGCAGCAAAGTCTTCATTCTCCCAACCATAAGCCTTGTCACTATCTTATACAAAGTAGTGCACAAGCTAATGGGCCTGTAGTGGCCCGATTTTGATGCATCCTGACGCTTCGGTATCAGGGTGATATAAGTAGCCTGCCAGCCATCTGTCATCACCGCCCGACTGAAAAATAGCTGCACTGCCTCCACCACCGACCTCCGAATGATACTCCAATATCTCCGAAAAAAGAAAGGTGGAAACCCGTCCGAACGTGGGGCCTTGTCCTCTGCTATAGCCCATACCTCCTCCTACACTTCTTTATCTGACACGGGTCGAATCAATGCTGCATTATCTGCCTCCTCAACTCTGACTGCTGGCCTAGGGAGCTAGCCAAGCTCAAAGGGCTCCTTTACCTCCGTCCATCTAGTCCTGAAGAAATCGAACAACATCTGTCTCACTGCAAAATCCTCCTCCACCCGCTGGCCCACCCCAACTCTCAGTGATCGTATCATATTCCTTTGCCTCCTGATGACCGTCAATCGATGGAAAAAATTGGTGTTTTGATCTTCTTCCTTGACCCACAGTATCCTCGACTTCTGCCTCCAAAAAGTCTCCTGCTGATGCAACAACGAGTGATGGGAAGACAAGTAGCGTCGTAGGTCTGCCATCTCATCCTCCTCAAGCTCCCCCTCACGGTCCTCCCTCCCCTGGAGATCTGCAATCAACCCCTCCACCTCCTCCAGCCTCCGAAAAATGTTGCCCACAACCTTCCAGTTCCATCTGCGGAAGCGACGTTTAGTGAGCTCCAATCTGCGCGACACCCTCTGCATAGCATCTCCCTGTACAGGCATTTCCCAAGCCCCCCTGACCACTTCCCAAGATTGGGGGTATGACAACCACAGCTTCTCAAAATGGAATGGGCTATAATGACTGGAGCTCGAGGCTGTAGAAACCAAAAGAGGACAGTGACCTGAGGCAATTCGAGCAAGATGACTAACCTGGTAAGATGGAAACCGTTGAATCCAATCCGAGGATGCAATAGCCCTGTCAAGCCGCTCCCACACTTTCGCTCGTCCAGACTGATTGTTGCACCAAGTGAAACGTGGTCCGGAGAAGCCAAGGTCCACTAGGCCAGTAACATCCAGAAACTCTCGAAACTCCCTCCTATCCACTGAATCAGAGTAGATCCTCCCACCTCATTTCTCATTGGGGCTAAGCACACAATTAAAATCTCCCACTACTATTGTCGGCACCCCCTGAGTCAGCAAACATGACAGCTCACCCCAAAGGACTCTCTTTGTTCGGTAATCAGTGCTAGCATAGACCCCACACAAGACCCACGGGGGTTCCTTTGGTTCCAAAATGACCATCACAACCTCCTGAGAACAGTGACAAAAGACATCTACAGAGGCCACCCCTCGCTTCCACAGCATCAAAATACCTCCAGACAAGCCCTGGGACTCTACTTCAAATGATTCACAATCAGCTGCTAAATGTCGCTGCACCCGACGTAGACCTTCTCCAGACACCCGTGTTTCACATAGAAAACAAATCTCAGGGCAATGAAGCTGAACTAATTTTTTGAAGGACGACAAAATGAAGGCTTAGCCGCCCCCCTACAATTCCATGCTAGAATCTTTATTTCACACAATAAAGTAAGGTTTGGCCCGGACACTGTGGGCTGCTCACTAGCCTCTTCCCCTGACTTCTCCACCCCTCCCTGAATCACAGCCCGCAACAAATTCACTACTTTCCCATGATCTTGAATAGGTGAAATAGGTCCCTATCCTGAGCCTCCAGGAATTCCTCTCATCACCACCGTCGCTGGAGCCACAGGAGAGCACCTAGCCGGCACTGGCAGTGAGCCTTCCCCTGTCTTAGGTCTCCCCTTCCTTCTCTGGCCTGATGAGGAGGCCATCTCGCTTGTCGAAGCCACCTCCCGCTGTTGGAAGCTGGCCGTCTGCGCCTCTTTCGGACCCTTCCCCTTGGTCAGAGCCGTCTCGCCGCCACGGCCACCCGCGTCTGTGGGGCCACGCCTTCCGCCATCGGCCCGCTCGACACACATGCACCATCCTCAATGTGCGAGGTCCCGGCCGTCCTGTTAGGAACTTGGACACAGCCTGTCCCCGGTCGAGTGGGGGCTCTCGCTGGCGGCAGAGAGGCACTCCGGAAGTGCCGTCGTCCCTCCTCTCTTCGACGTAGACGCGGATCTTCAAATGAGGTCGACGATGCCGACCGAGGGAGTTGAGTCGGCTCAGTCACCCCCGAACCCCGTCTCGCCTTGGCCGGGCTCCTGGCCCTCTTCATCGGGCTTGGGCCCTATCCGCGGGTCAGCCCGTTGTCCACTGCCTGGCCCATTCCCACATGGCCCGACCCGTCTTGGAGTAGTAGACTTAGGCATGGGCCCGGATCCATCCTGACCACCTTGGCCCGCCCTGGCTCGGCCCTGTCCAACTGCACTAGCTGGCCCATCCCTTCTGCAAACTCCGAGTCCGACCCAGCCCCTGCTCCGAGTTGAGCCTTCCCAGCGTCCACCACTGTTGCAGCTTTCTCCGGCGACCACCTCCTAGCCAACTTGGTTGGTTTTTGCCATCCGTCCATGTCCGTCGGCAACGCGGAAGGATTCGATGCAGCCTTAGTTGATGCTCAATTGCTCATTGATGAGATGTATATAAAAAATCAGCTTTTATAATTTTGAATGATGTAAACTCATGCATCCTAGATTATTGGTTGATAAATATGAATATAATTCATATCCTGAAATATCAGCCAGTATAATATGAGGATAAACATTAAGAATAATTGGTTTGTTGTACCTCGCTGGAAGTTTGATCAGATTAATAAATATTACATTCGGTGTGTAAAACAAACATTAATCCACTATTACAATGTTGTTTGATATTTCGATATCTCGTTCTTATACATCTACGAATTAACATAATTACTATTTTGTTTTTGCTAAAAGGGCGAGAGATTTTCTTTTTAAAAGAAATTCATGTTATCTTGTTCTACACAAAAGCTCCTCTTTGTTCAATCCATTTATTATGAAACATAGAATAAAGACCATTAAATGTATTTATGTACATTTGATGCTAATTATTTTGAAAGCACATACTAATATCCATATATTCATCCAGAAAAAGAGAAATAATAGACAAGGCGAACAACCCTTAAGGGGAATGTGATCTCAAACATCATTCTTTAGATATAAATTGATTGAATGCCATATGAAAAACATGTTTTTCCTCTTTTTTTCTTTTTTTTTAAGCTTTAGCGGACGCCTCCTAGTACGCGAGTACGTACGCACCCAATAAAATCAGAAAACAAAACATCACGAAGAGCTCTAGGCAGCCCTCTCTCCTGTATCCACAAAGTACCGCCTGAGTGACTAGCCATGTAAGAGGCCACCCACTAGGCGGCCCCATTAGCCTCCCTATAGACATGCTTAGCCAGGAAAGCTTCCTCGTCACTACCCATCGCCCAAATATCATGGAATAGGGGATGGTCCCACTGCACTACCCGCGGACCTTCCTAAATCCACCCTATAATGGTAGCCGAGTCACCCTCCATAATAATGGAGCTAGCCTGCAATACTCGTCGTGCATATCTGAGGCCCTTCCATGCAGCCCTCAGCTCAACACTGGGAACCAAGGTCTCCGATAGGTGACAATCACCAGCCGCCACCACTCGCGAACTCGAGTCCCGAATAACAAATCTGGCACCCCCTCTACTCCCTTCATCCAGTACCAATCCGTCGAAGTTAACCTTAAAAAAACTCGAGGGTGGAGACTCTTAGGTGAAAACAACCATGCGAGGCGCTACCTGAGGGGAATGGGAGTCCCAGATATCCCGAGCTATCAAAAGCCCACCTAACAAGGTATCGAGACTAAACTCCTCTGTTTGTACCCGCGCATGCTCTACGACAAACCTTGATGACGTGCGGCGTTCAGCAAAGATCCTGGCGTTCCTAGCCAACCATATCTGATAAGCAATACACGTAACTATAAAGACCATAGGGCGCATCAGGGGGCTCTCAGCGCTCCGTCGGATGACCCGAAAAAACTGATCCATGCAACCACATATATCCTGTGGGATCCCTGCAAGAGCCTAGGCTCTCCTCGCCCACACACACTATAATAGCACGTGCTCAACAATCTCATCAGCCCCACACATCAAACACTGGGTGAGATCCTCACCCCGCAGCCACTCAGCACCGATCTCATCGAAAGATGGTCCCAGACCACCTTTCAAAGGAACAGTGCCAATCGTCGGTGAAGGCTGAGCCGCCAGACCCAGGCACAATCCGGGTTTGCCTCGAGATCCTCTTGTAAAACTCGAGCACCATCCCCCACCCTGACTCTGGTTCTACATGAGGACCACCAAACCCGGACATCCGGTCCCCCACACCCAGGTACCGAGAGACACCGTACCCGCTCGGCAAGGGAATCTCCAAAAACCAACCGCAACCTATCATCGTCCCACTGCTTATCTCCAGAATCGTGCAGATCACATACTCGCAGTCCATCGCCCATCTTTGTGCTGACCATGGTCGGCCATAGACTCAGGGGTACATCACCTACCCACGTGTCTCCTGCCACATCAATGCTCCTCCCATCGTCGATCAGCCATCTGGTATTGAGAATGATAGTGTTATTTTGATGATTAACAAGCAATAATCAAGAGTATGTTACAAGTTAATTCGATACTTCATTTATAAGTCTGTTACTCTCAGTATATTTGTATAAATGCATTTCATTGTTTATTTGGATGAATCTAACCTTGAGTTGCAGCAAAATGTGGATTGAGTCGACCCCAAGGTTGATTGGGTCGACCCCGGCACATCAAGAAAGCATTTGGCACACTTCTGCAAAAATGACACAGATGAACAGTAAGTTGGGTCGACCCAAGGAAAGCATGAGTCGACCCAAACCTCAAGCCTCTCAAAGACTCAGGAAAATGGTTCTCTAGAAATACTGAGAGGGTCGACCCAAGATGAAGTTGAGTCGAACCAAGCTTCAGTCGACTCAAACAGTGAGAGGGTCGACCCAAAGACAATGACAGAATACATGACAGAAAAGATTCTCTGGAAACCCTAAGAGGGTCGACCCAAGTAAAAGTTGAGTCGACCCAACTGAACCTTGAGTCGACCCAAAGAAATATTGAGTCGACCCAAGTGAAGGAAGGCTGAAATGCAAGGTTCTGTGGTTCTGAGAGGGCCGACCCAAGAAAAGTTTGAGCTGACCCAAATCTGATGAACAGTGGTTTGGGTCGACCCAAGAAAAGTTTGGGTCGACCCAAGCACGGGCAGAAGCATAACGGCTAGTTGTGCAGAAGTGCTTTTTGGACTCCAACGGCTATAAACGGCTAGTTTCTTCAATCCAACGGTCAGGAAGGACTATTTGGAGGTTGGAGAAGTATTTAAGAGGGAGTATTCATCAGAGGAAGCTAGCTTTGGAAAAGACATTAAGTGCATTCAAGAGAGAACCCTAGCAAGGCAAGCTTCATCCAAGTGCTTCATTCAAGAGTCAAAAGAAAGTGGTTGAGCAGATTCAAAGAGTCATTAAGAGCTCCATCCACCCGTGAAGAGTGAAGCATCCTTGACAAAGAAGAGAGAAGTCATATCAAGCGATAACTATTCTCTAAACTCTTCTTTGTAGATTATATTGTTATATTTGCTCATCTAGGAACTTAAATCTTCTTCCTTTGTTTGTTAAACTACTTGTAAAGGTTGGTTGGTTAGCCCACAAAACCAACGGAATAGGTTGATTGGTGAACCCGGAAAACCAATTGTAAAGGTTCGTTGGTGAGCCCGTAAAACCAACATAGGTTCGTTGGTGAGCCCGTAAAACCAACATAGGTTGATTGGTGAACCCGAAAAACCAATTGTAAAGATTCGTTGGTGAGCCCGTAAAACCAACATAGGTTCGTTGGTGAGCCCGCAAAACCAACATAGGTTTTTGGTGAACCCGAAAAACTAAAGTGTAAAGGTTTTTGGATTGTGAGCCCGGAAAACAATCCAACTGTAATCCGCGGGATTATAGTGAATTCCCAAGGGGTCGCTTGGGGAATGGACGTAGGTGCTAAGGAGAGCACCGAACCACTATACTTCTTGTTGTTTGCATTGCGATTTGTTTAAGTTCACTAACTCATCATTTAACACAAGTAAGATAGTTAAAATTAAAAGAAACCTATTCACCCCCCCCCCCTCCTCTTGGCTTGTCACCTTGGGCAACAAGTGGTATCAGAGCAGGTGCTCTAATATTAATTATTGATCTCAAGATCAAGAGCCAAAGATCATGACAACTCAAATAGATAGTTTTCTAGGAGAGGGACAATTAATTGATAGACCTCCACTTTTTAATGGCATAAACTATACATATTGGAAAGCACGCATGCGTATTTTCATTCAAGCACATGACTATGATTTATGGAGTATCATAGTCAATGGACCACACACAAGCACTAATCATGATAAGAAAATGGATCAGCAAAATGCAAAAGTCATGAATGTGCTATTTTGTGCATTAGATGATAGTGAACTTAATTGCATATCTTTCTGCACAACTGCTAAGGAAATATGGAATATGCTTGAAGTTAAATATGAATGCACTAACAAATCTAAAACATCATGTGTAGAAGAAGAGCAGCATCATATGCAAATTCATGCTTAATGGCACATGAAGATGAGATATATGAGGTACATGCTAAAACTAAAAATGATTTTACATTTGATGAACTTCATGATGTCTTTTCTGATTTGTATTTAGAACATAAGAAACTTATTTGTAGGAACAAGAACTTGAAGAATGAAAATCAAATCCTAATAGATGAAAAACTAAAACTGACTAATGAAATTGAAATCCTAATTAAAGAAAATAAAGAACTAAATCAGAGAAATCAACTTCTCACTGAAAGCCATGATAAACTTGAGAAAAATAATGAATTGCTTTCAGAAGATAATGAAAAATTAACTAAAGAAGTTGATAATTTGAAACCTACTGTTGAAAGATTCACTCTCAGCTCTGAAAAACTGAATTTAATGATAGAAAATTCAAGAGCTGTATATGACAAAGCTGGATTGGGATATCAACCTTGGTACACTCAAAAATCTTTCGAGAATATATTTCTTAAATCCTCCACTCTTCATCCTAAAACAATTTTTCACAATCTGGTGAAACTAATAAACAGAAACTGAAAACTGAAAATTCATTATCTGTTTTTGCTAAATCTATGTTGTTTAAATTTAGCAAGAGTATGCAGAAGTATATTACTTGTAATCCTAAAATCTGCAAACTAAGAGACGAAATGGTAATTAAGAGAATATGGGTTCCAAAAGAAACAATTATAGCTAACCTGCAAGGACCCAAAAGAGCTTGGGTTTCTAAGTTGAAAACATGATCATTTTTAGCAAATGTGTCTAGCTACCCAAGATTCCAATTATCTGAACAATGGGTTCTCTAGACACGTGTTAAAGAATGGAACTTAAAATATAATTAAGAAGAGTGACCAAAATGGAAGAAATAATGAAATTAGTAATCCTTGCATCCTCTCATATTGAAATTGTAGCTAGTATTAATCATTTCTATGATATAAGTGATACTTTTGGTATGAAAAGAAAAAATATATCCAAATCACTCCATCTTCCTATATTATGCTTCAGTTATTGATGGATAATTTACTTAATCAATACTCCTAGAATAACTCTGTGAATTCTCTATATACTTGATTGAGAGTTCTTATCCTCGGCATTATCTTCTATTGATCATAAACACAAGAATGTCTACTTAGTATGCCTTTGAATATATGCACTATGAATACCAAGATTAAAGAAACCTTTATTTTGGCATTAACTCATGCTAGTATGTACTTAGTCTCAAAAGACCTTGTCATTGACTTACTTAGACTAATTTCTGAAAGGTCAAAGTTTGCTACGCATGTTAACTAAGGAAACAAACAAAAAAAAAAATAATTTCTAAATCTAAAGATGTTGTTTACATCATTGAGTTTTTCAAAAGCTTACATTGGCTTTGTTCTTGGCACTTAAATTGAAATATTTTCTGCATTGGCACAAACTCACAAAAAGGGTTCAAATGAAAAAGGTTTGCAAACTATGAAAATAAAATTGTATCATGGCATAGTTTTGAAAACCAATTTCTTATTAAGTTGTGCACAGCTTCCTCAAGGTCAACTTCGATGGATCGGTTTTGGATGGCGGCACGAGTGGCGGTGCAGGCTTTGTCATACGGGGCCCGCACTCCAGGTTAGTGGCCGCCGGTGGCTGTCAGTTGTTCGATATCTCAGTTCCTGGAGCTGAGCTGCGAGCAGCCTGGGCAGGCCTTCGACATGCGCGGGCAGTATTGCGAGCCAGCTCGATTATTCTGGAGGGTGACTCGGCCACTGTCATCCGGTGGATACAGAGGGGGTTGAGGGGTGAGGGCACAGACCATCCCTTGATTCGCGATATTGTGATGATGTGTGAGGAGGGGGCCTTTCTGGCCAAGCATGTATTCAGGGAGGCCAATGGGGCAGCCGATTGGGTGGCTGCCCATGCGGCCCACCACTCGGGGTATGCCCTGTGGTCGGGGGAGGCGGAGTTGCCTTTGGCACTCCGCGAGATTTTGTATTTTGATCTTATTGGGTGTATTCATACCCGTACTGTATGAAGTATCCGTTTCAGCAAAAAAAAAAAAAAAAAAAAAACCAATTTCTTATTAAGTTGTGCACAGAAAATAATATTGAATACAATTGTTTCTGATGACCCAAAGATTGATTCAAAGATTGATTTTGATGATCACAAAACCTTGAAGTATAAATACTAATGTTTGTGTTGCAAGGAGAAAGATATTTATTTTGCAAGGAACATAGCAAGTTGGAAGAATACAAGAAGGCCTCCAAAGTTCTCAAGAAAAGTTGGAAGAAAGCTACAATTCATTGGCCCAAGCTTCAAGTTCAAAGAATTCAAGTTGAAGGAGCAAATTCCAAGAAAAATTCAAAAGAATAGTCCTCGAGTCGACTCCTGGAAGTTTCGAGTCGACTCTGGCACTCTAGAGTTTCAAGGAACAGTGCTCGAGTCGACTCCGGGACTCTACGAGTCGACTCCGACTGAGAACAAACAAAAAGACAGAGAGTTGATTTTCTGCGCTACAGTGATCTCGAGTCGACTCCCAACTTCAGGAGTCGACTCCCAGCTACAGTGCCGGCAGACTACTATTCACAGATCAACTCCTGTTTCAGCCGAGTCGACTCCTACTTCAGCCGAGTCGACTCGAGCACGCTGGGAGGCATAACGGCTAGTTTTTTCTTGATTCCAACGGCTCTATTTTTGTCTCTAACGGCTAGATTTTTGTTGGGACTCCCTCTAAAGCTATAAAATCAAGAGAAGAGCTAGGGGAGAAGGTATGGAAGTGGGAGAAAACATTTAGGGAAGAGATTTGAAAGAGATTACAAGGAAAATCTTCCATAAGCACAAAAGGGCCATTCAAAGTAAAATAGAGAGAAGAAGAGCATCCAAGTGAATCCCAAAGCTTCCTCTCCATCCGTGTGCTGCCTCGGAGATCCTCTACTTCGTGCAAAATCAGAAGAGGGGGCAAGTGAAGAAGAAGCCGAGTTCCTCCATCTACAAATTAGTTTGAGGGCTTCTTCTCTTTTCTTTACTTATTTACATTTGCTATATTTGCTTATTTGAGAAGCTTGTATTTGATTTAAACTCTTGTTCTAATATCTTGTAACTTGATTCAATCAAGGGATTGAATCAAGGGGTTAAGGTTTGTTGGTGAGCCAAAGGGAAAAACCAACGTTGTAAGGTTGTGGTTGGTGAGCCTTTGGGGAAAACCAACCGGGTTGATTGTGAACCCGGAAAACAATCATTGTAAGGTTGTGGTTGGTGAGCCTTTGGGAAAACCAACTGGGTTGGATTGTGAGCCCGTGAAAACAATCGGTTGGTTCTAGTCGGTGAGCCTGTGAAAACCGACCGAGTTCGTTGTGATCTCGCAAAACAACAAGTTGGGTTGTGAGCTTGTAAAACAACCGACTGTAATCTAAGGGATTATAGTGAAATTCCCAAGAGGTCTTGGGGAGTGGATGTAGGTGCTGGGGTGCACCGAACCACTATACATCTTTGTGTTTGTGATGCTTTATCTCTTGTATTTCATGCCTTCCATTCATGCTTGATTGTGTAATATCTCTAGATTTGTTTCTATAGAGTTATAAGTGATTTGCTTAGCTTCCACTCCATTCTTACCATACACATAGATTAAAATTGATCATACAACTATAAGTTAATGTTAGATCAATTGCACCCTAAAGCCATAGTATAATTGCTCTAGCTTAATCTTCCACTGCTTTACTTGTAATTGCCTAGAGCTTAAGTAAATAACATCTTATTATTCCGCTGCATTCTATTCAAAGTAAAAATTAGGGAACATAATTTTTAGAAAACCCAATTCACCCCCCCTCTTGGGTTGTCACCTTGGGCAACAAGTGGTATCAGAGCAGGTGCTCAAGATTAATTGTTGATCTCACGATCAAGAGCCAAAGATCATGACAACTCAAATAGATAGTTTTCTAGGAGAGGGACAGTTAATTGATAGGCCTCCACTGTTTAATGGCATAGACTACACATATTGGAAAGCACGCATGCGCATTTTTATTCAATCACAAAACTATTATTTATGGAAAATCATAATAAATGACCTTCACACACTCTCTCAAACTATTAATGAAAAGGACTTAGCACAATTGAATGCTAATGCTATGAACATATTATATTGTGCTATTCATGAAACGAAGTTTAATGAAATTTCTGCATGCTTATCTGCTAAGGAGATCTGGGATACTTTAGAAAATATATATGATAAATCTCAGATTAGCTCACATGTGCTTCAATTGCATACTAACAATGAGATTGCAGAATCCTCCACAGTAGCCGAGTCGACTCCCAGTTTGTCCGAGTCGACTCCTAGAGAAGAACAGTCTGAAAGGCAGAGACACAGTCTTGAAGACCCTGTGAACGAGTCGACTCCAAGTAGTTCCGAGTCGACTCCCGAGTTAGCCGAGTCGACTCCGACAAGGCCCGAGTCGACTCCGAGGCAGAACAATTCAAAAGACAGAGAATCATCTTTTAGGCCTCTGAGAACGAGACGTCTCCCGAAGATCTCGAGTCGACTCTCAAGTCAGTCGAGTCGACTCCAAGTAAACTCGAGTCGACTCGAGGAAGAAATAACAGCAAGAAAATTCAAAAGCTTCCTAAAGTCAAAGAAGAAGAGGAAGCAAGAAGAAAGGAAGAAAAAGATAAAAAGCAAGAAAGCTAGAAGCAACAATGAACTACAAGAGGTAACTAACTTATGTTTTATGGCACTAGAAAATAAAGTAAAATCTGAATCTAGTGAATTTCATGAAGAATTTTCTTATGATGAACTTTTAAATGCTTTCCATGATTTGTATGGTGAATGTAGAAAATTAGCTATGAAAAATAAAAATCTTAAAAAGCTAAATTTGCAAATTTCAAAAGAAAGAAATTCTATTGCTGAAATACAAGACAAACTAAATTCTGAAAATAAAAGCTTAAGGTTAAATTCAGAAGAATTGATTCAGAAAAATCATAGCTTAATCAAAACAAACCAAAACTTGAGTAAAGAAGTTAACCAACTGAAATCTCTTATTAACAAGTTCACTGTAAGTTCAGAAAGATTAAAAATGATGTTTGAAAGCCAACATGCTGATTTTGATAAATCAAAATTTGGCTTGATTCCTTCACTTAGCAATGAATCCCTAAAGAAAAATGTTTTGAATTTATCAAGCAAACCATTAAATAAGATAACATATTTCGAACATGAAAAGAATGGACATAACAACTTTACCTATCGTTCTAACATAATTAAATCAAGTAGTAAAGTTATTACAATTAAACAAATTTGGGTTCCAAAAGGAACCATATGTCCTAACTCTCAAGGACCCAAGCAAGCTTGGGTACCCAAAATAAAAATATGAGGATGTAGACATAGGTGTGCCAAGATACCCATGGAACAAATAGAACTTTCATACAAATGGGTGTTCTAGACTGATGACCCAAAGATTGATTCATAGATTGATTTTGATGATCACAACACCTTGAAGTATAGATACTAATGTTTATGTTGCAAGGAGAAAGATATTTATTTTGCAAGGAACATAGCAAGTTGGAAGAACACAAGAAGGCCTCCAAAAGCACTCAAGAAAAGTTAGAAGAAAGCTACAATTCATTGGCCCAACTTTAAAGTTCAAAAGATTCAAATTGGAGGAGCAAATTCAAAGGAAAATTCAAAAGAATAGTCTTCGAGTCGACTCCTGAGGAATTCGAGTCGACTCCAATGGTTGCCGGGTCGACTCCAAAGAAAGCGAGAGTCGACTCTCAGTGGTACACAAGGAAAAACTCAGAGAAGCAGTTTTTGGACACTGAGATTCGAGTCGACTCTCACAAAGTCCGAGTCGACTCCAAAGACAGCGCAACCCCAAGACAGAAGACGGTATTTTCGTCTCTGAGAGGCGAGTCGACTCCAAGACAAGTCGAGTCGACTCCAAGGCAGCGCGGCTCCAAAATACAGAGGATCAGTTTTCCGACTCTGAGATTCGAGTCGACTCCCAGACAGCTCGAGTCGACTCCAAGGCAGCGCTACACTAAGATGGCAGAAGACCAACTTTCGGAAACTGAGAGCCGAGTCGACTCCAAGGAAGTTCGAGTCGACTCCAAGACTGGATGAGCCAAAAGACAGAGAATCGGGAGTTCGGGCTTTGAGATTCGAGTCGACTCCCAGGACAGTCGAGTCGAGTCGAGTGGACAAAATTCAAATTTGGATCCACGGACTACAGAGGATGAGCCGACTCCAAAATTGCCAGGTCAGCGCCAGAAGTTGGCGAGTCGACTCCGGGTTAAGTCGAGTCGACTCCCAGTCAAGACGGCAACTTTAATTCAAACTTGGAACAGTTGCCGAGTCGACTCCGGAAAAGCTCGAGTCGACTCCTGCTACAGCCGAGCCGACTCCTGATCGCGCGAGTCGACTCCAAACCCAACGGTCATATTGTCAGGAGCTGCAGACTGGTTCCAACGGCTCTATTTTTGTCTCTAACGGCTATATTCTTGTTTCCACTCCATCTAAAGCTATAAAAACAAGAAGAGAGCTAGGGGAGAATGCATGGAAGTGGGAGAGATCATCTAGGAAAGAGATCTCAAAGAGATTACAAAGGAAATCTCCCATAAGCACAAAAGGGCCATCCAAAGCGAAATAGAGAGAAGAAGAGCATCCAAGAGAATCCCAAAGCTTCCTCTCCATCCGTGTGCTGCCTCAGTGATCCTCTACCTCGTGCCAAATCAGAAGAGGGTCAAGTAAAGAAGAAGCCGAGCTCCTCCATCTTCAAAACTCGTTTGAGGGCTTCTCTTTACTCTATTTGTTTATATTGTTATATTTGCTTGCTTAAGAAGCTTTGATTTGTTTTTATTCTTTGTTTTAATATCTTGTAACTTGATTCAATCAAGGGATTGAATCAAGGGGTTAAAGGTTTGTTGGTGAGCCAAAGGGAAAACCAACGGTGTAAGGTTTGTTGGTGAGCCAAAGGGAAAACCAACGGGGTTTAGGTTTGTTGGTGAGCCGAGGGTAAAACCAACGTGTAAGGGTTCGATTGTGATCCCGGGAAAACAATCGGAGTGGTTCTAGTCGGTGAGCCTGGGAAAACCGACCGAGTTCGTTGTGCGCTCGTAAAACAACAAGTTGGGTTGTGAGCTTGTAAAACAACCGGCTGTAATTGGTAGGATTATAGTGAAATTCCCAAGAGGTCTTGGGGAGTGGATGTAGGTGCTGGGGTGCACCGAACCACTATATGTCCTTTGTGTTTGTAATGCCTCTAGTTATTGTCTAACTAACACACTTACTTACTTAGATAAATTGCTTGCTTAATTCTTATCCGCACATCCTTTAGTTGCAAGCATATTTAATCAAGTCGAAGTCTATACATCAAACCCTTGCTAAGTTTAACTTTCACTGTGCATCTAGACAACTTAGCATAGTTAATCAAAAAGTTTTAGAAGTAGTTTAAAAGTTTTAAAAGACCCAATTCACCCCCCCTCTTGGGTTGTCACCTTGGGCAACAAGTGGTATCAGAGCAGGTGCTCAAATATTATTTGTAGTCTTAACCGACTAGAGCCAAAGATCATGACAACTCAAATAGATAGTTTTCTAGGAGAAGGACAATCAATTGATACACCACCACTATTTAATGGCATAAACTATACACATTGGAAAATACGCATGCGCATCTTTATTCAATCACAAAACTATTATTTATGGAAAATCATAATAAATGATCTTCACACACTCTCTCAAACTTTTAATGAAAAGGATTTAGCACAATTGAATGCTGATGCCATGAACCTTTTATATTGTGCATTAGATAGGAATGAGTTTAATTGCATATCTTCTTGCATGACTGCTAAAGGAATATGGAATATGCTTGAAGACAAATATGAATGCACTAACAAATCTGAAACATCATGTGTAGAAGGAGAGCAGTATCATATTGAAAATCCATGCTTGGTGGCACATGAGGTACATGCTGGAACTGAAAGCAATTTTACATTTGATGAACTCCACGATGCCTTTTCTGATTTGTATTTAGAATATAAGAAACTTGTTTGTAAGAACAAGAACTTGAAGAATGAAAATCAAATTCTAATAGATGAAAAACTGAAACTAACTAGTAAAACTGAAATCTTAATTAAAGAAAATCAAGAACTAAATCAGAAAAACCAACTTCTCACTGAAAGCCATGATAAACTTAAGAAAAATAATGAATTGCTTTCAGAAGATAACAAAAGATTAACTAAAGAAGTTGACAAATTAAAACCTGTTGTTGAAAGATTTACTTTGAGCTCTGAAAAGTTGAATCTAATGATAAATAATCAAAGAGCTGAATTTGATAATATTGGATTGGGATGTCAACCTTGGTACACCCAAAAATCTTTCAAGAATATGTTTGTTAAAACAGTTTCTAATCATTTTAAAATAGATTCTTATAATGCTGATAAACAGGAACAAAGGTTATGCAAAATCTCTTCTGTTCCTAAATCTGTACATTACAAATTTGATAAACCTAAAAGGCAAAAACAGAAAACTGAAGGATTATCTACCACTCATGTTAAATCCATGTTTGTTAAATTTAATAAGAAGATGCAGAAATACACTTCTTGTAGTCCAAAAATCTGCAAGCCTATGGACAAAATAGCTATTAAGAAAATATGGGTTCCAAAAGGAACAATAATAGCTAACCTGCAAGGACCCAAAAGAGCTTGGGTTCCTAAGTTGAAAATCTAAATATTTTCTGCAGGTGTGTCTAGCACTCAAGGCTCCAACAAAAGATGTTAAATTGGACATTGGGTGCTCTAGACATATATTAAAGAATAAAACTTAAATGTAATCAAGAAAAATAATTAAAATAGAAGAAATAACTTCAAATTTCTCCATCTTTCTATATTATACTTTACTTATTGTTGGATAAGTTGCTAGATGATTAATCAATTTATTAAGATTAACTCTATGAATTCTCTATATGCTTGATTGAGAGCTTTTATCCATGGCATTATTGTTTATTGATCATAGATATGAAAATGTGTACTTGGTATGCCTTTGAATATTGCACTATAAATACCAAGATTAAAGAAACCATCTTTGGCATATAATATCAACTCATGCGAGTATGGATTTAATTTCAAAAGACTTTGGCATTGGCTTACTTAGAGTATCTTCTGAAAGGTCAAAGTTTGCTATGAATGTTAACTAAGGAAACAAACAAGAATCAATTTCTAAATCTAAAGATGTTGTTTCTATCACTGAGTTTTCAAAAGCTTACATTGGATTTGTTCTTGGCAAATAAAACTGAAGTATTTTCTGTATTTGCTAAATCCTGTAAAAGTGTTTCAAATGAAAAAGGTTTCCAAACTGTGAAGAATCATGACACAGTGTTGAAAACCAAAATCCTGATAAAAGTTATACAGAAAATAATATTAAATCCAATGATTTCAGCACCAAGGACACCATAAGTAAAATAGAATTAATAGAATTCTTGAAGAAATGAAAAAGACAATTATGTATGATAGTCATCTATTTAAAAGACTATCATCACTGCTTGTCATACATATGACTTCTATTAAATCTATTTTTGATGAAAATTTTGATCTTCTGAAAAATGGAAAATGAACCATTGCATATCCTTTTCAGTCGTACATGTTATGCTTGATATGCTCTTATGAAAATAATGCCAAATCTGATAAAGATATTTCTATTCTTGGATATCATTCATCAAGCAATGCATATAGAGCATTCATGAAAAGATTCTAGTTGTAGAAGTATCAATTCATTTTGATTCTTTATGAGACTAGTGATTTATTATCAAGATACTAAAATTATATGGTTAATCTTTTACATATAACAATCTGAAAAACTTGTTAATAATTAGAACCAAATTGGATTTTTCAGATATGCTCTTAATAAAAAAAAAATTTTTGACTATTAAAAGACTAAATTAAGAAAAGATAAAATAGATCTTGATAAGATTCTTGCATAATTAGAAGTAAAAATCACCTTTATCATTTATTTGCTTTACGAGCGTTATTTTCTATCAAATGAATGTGTAGAACACACTCTTGTGTGGTTATTTCATTAAAAAGGAGATCTATGTAAAATAACCACCATACTTAAAAATACACATTACATATATGATAAAGCAATATGAGATTTGATACAAGCATCAAAAACTTAATATATAAAAGCTTAAGTAAATTTTTTGATAGAAAGCAATAGTGATAAATCTATGGATCAAAAAGAAGAATTTGTAATATTTTATTTGCTCAAAGAATGCATTGATGACATCAGTTTTGGTTCTACTAATGAAGAGTTATATGAAGATTTTACTTAGCTCATGTAAGGTGAGTTTGAAATATGTGTGATGAATGAATTAACATCTTCTCTCAAACTCCAAATTAAGACAAACAAGAAAGGGGATCTTCATTGACCAATGTTAGTCCACAAGAACACTCTTATAGAAGATTGGCATGAAGAAGGTACATCTAAGACCCCATCTTGTAGAATTTGAATAGGATGAGCAAAGTAGATCTATTGTTTAAAGTTGTATTGAAGATTGATAGAATAATTATTTCATCATACAGCTAATAGACCAGAATGTATGCTCATTATGTGCACTTGGGCAAGACTTCAATCTAACTTTAATGAATCTTATTTTATTGATAACAAATAAATCATAATCTGAATTTCTGATAGAAACAACTGTTTAAGATAAAATTGATTAAAACTTAGCTAAAATATCTTATTGATAATTATCTTAAACAAATAGAATCTAAACTAAATTATTTTTGAAAATAAGAAATTGAATTGACCTTGATAAATCTTCTATTGCCTCACATGCTTGTCCTTGAACTATCTTGGTTAATGAAACTATCTCTTTAGTTCAAGTGAAATGTGCTTGCTTATATTTAGGCAATCTCTTGAGTAAAGTGATTCAACATTTGATTATTGTCATATCTTATGATTGAGTCATCTAGTTTAAATAAAAATATGTTGGTTGAATGTTTTGTATCTTGAAGAAACTAATGACCTCCTTTCAAGAAAGAAAAGGAGTTTGTTAATAATGCAGGATCCTTGAGCAAGAAAATGAGAGATCTCAACTTGAAGGATATCTCCATGTAAGATACAATAAACATTCACATGCAAACAAGAGAGAGGACCTTCTTCAGCCAAAAGTTCATACATAAGAAATCTAGTAGGTATTTGACTGAAGAATGCAGAATGAAATGGTAATTCTAGATACTTCTCTCATAAATTAATTGAGCAAAGTCAATAACTTAAGTCTTATTACGACATGATTAAAGTCTTTAATTATTAATTTTTGATATCATGTCTATAATTGATTGAATTGTACTTTTAGAGAGTGTTTCATGGTTTGCCAAAACTAGAATATATCTTTGCATATGTCATAACCATGAAATACACAAGTATATGCTTAAAATTTTGATGTAAAATAACTTATGAGAAGTTATGAATCCATGAGCATAATGAAAATGTTGTTTGCATGATACACATATAAATGATACACAAGATAAATTCTTTATTCTGCTCTTTCGTGTAAATTACTTGAGAATAACAAAAAGAGAGAGAGATAAATAAAAGAAAATGGATATTATTCAAGAGAAGTAAAATCCAAGTAGAGGCAAATACCCCAATCTTAAGGAAAAGCAAAACAAGCATAATATATTCGGCACATTTGGAAGGGATAAAATTCGTAATTAATTACACTTAAACAGGAATAGTTTGAAGTGAACTTTATAAATTTTCTATATTGCTCATCATAGGGATGGTGCCAATGGGGAGGCTAGTGGTAGTACCCGGCACTATTTGACCCAACTATTCGGTGTAGGGCATATTAGGGACGGCACAAGAGGGAGGCTAGTGGTAGTACCTCGTGCCCCTTCCAACTCCACCGGATAGGGAGCAAATAGAGTATAGAGCATAAGAAAGTTATAAATGAAAGACAAAGTTAATGAAAGTAGAATTAAGTCATTTTTTTTTAATCACTTGAAAACACACTTTAAGGATAAAATCATTGCAAGATTATATTTAAATAGGGGGAGTTTATTTGAAAAATATTGATTTGGATCCTTGACATGCTTGTTCTTAATATTTTAATGCATGATTTAACACATGATTTATTTTGCATATGGTATGATGTCTTGATTTATTGGTTCTCAATGTTTTGTAATGCTTCATCCTTGGACAATTTGTTTGAATGTTTGAATTGCTACATAACATCTTTTGTTTGGTTCTATTGAAAAGAAATTTCAGATTTGTCGTTCACAATCATCTTTAAAATCTGAAAGTTAAATAAATTTGTAAAAAGGAGAAGAGAAAGATATCTCTATTTAGGCAGAATGAATTAATCTTGATCTATCCTTCAACTTGCCTAAATTTGGTATATAATGTTCAAATTCGTACCAAAACTCAACATTTAATACAAAGATTCTGAATATGCTCTTATATGTTTGAAATATGTATTTTCAATCGTAATGATTTAAGATGAGCTATAATGTGGAAGATACATATCTCAAATTATGATTTTGAAAGCCTCAATTGAAAATCCTATGTAATTCAGAATCTGATTTTGTATACAAGCTTAAACTCAATATGATTTCTAAATAAAATCTTAATGTAAGAAAAACAGAATTAATTCTGATGCCTTTGGTTGATTGCTCCGATACGCATCCGAAACATATCATTTCTTATCTTCAAAGTGTACTAATATTGATCCAAATGATGTGTTTTTCGATGATCTTGATTGCAAACAAAAATTTCTAAATATATGATTTTATTTTGATATTAAAAAGATTTATTGTGTTTCATGAATACATTGGTGAAAAACTATGATTAAGAAATTGAGTTCTAAAAATATATATATTTCAATAATCATCTATATGTTTTTCTCCCCTACATTATTAAACACTTCTATCAATAGAGTGAATGATCTTAAAGCTAGAAATATTTCAGCTCACTCAAATGATTCTAAAAGAAAGAAAATGTAAATGCGGTTGAAAGAAACTAAGCTTCAAATGAATCATTTTCTGATTAATATTTCTACACATTTTCTCTAAGATTATGAGAAAGCATAACTTGTTCGTAAAGGATTAGAAAGAGTAATTACTACAAATTTTGAAATAATACTAGATTACTCTACATTCTTGATATTACAGAATTTTAGTGTTATTCACGTTTATCACTAAAGTCTGAAATTCAACAATTAAGAATGATTAAAGAAGTACGCATCTTTTGAGGGGGAGCTTTAGATATTCAGTATCTTATCCTAAAGTTACTTCAATTTGATGTATACCTTAAATCTTATGGATTGATTTTTATGAACTTCCTTATATTGCAAGACATGCTTTAAATTACCTTGAGATGAGTTCTATAAAGGTTGTCTTATCTCAAACCTTGAGTCTTATGAAAATAAGCTGAAACTTATAGAAAATATATTTTTGAGATTGACAATTTTATTGAACATTATCTTAGGATTCTAAACTCTTAAATGGAATGATCAATTGAGGGGGAGAAAGAAAATTTCAGAAGGAGAGGTCTTATGGAACTTAATCACATAAATCTATAACTAAAGGAGAGAGAAAGAATACTAAATGAAAAGTGATTCTAATACTCTCCAATATGTATCATCTGAAATTTAAATCTGAAAATCTTTATGATACACCTTGAGGCGTGTTATTTGGTTAGTATATCTCATGCATCACTCTTGAACCAAATTGCAAATCTTAAGAGCCTCTAATTTAATGAAAAAGGAGGAGAACAATGTATTAAATTTTCTTGAGTATCTCTTAGAAAATCTATTTTGAACCTCACTAATGAGTTTTAATTGGCTTACTCTTTAGAACTTCTATTTTGTGCCAATTCATTATTTTATGTATCAAATTGTGCTTATTTTCTAAAGGAATAAAAGAAAGTCTTTAAAAGAGCTCTAAGATGTATCACAAATTGCATGATTTCATAATTTGGTATTTGTGCTCAAATGCACTTATTATTATAAAGAACCTTTGAAGTCATTAAGAATTAATGACCCAACATGATGATATGTCTTTCACATATATAAGTTTTGATCTTTTACTCTGAAAATTAATCAAAATTGCTCTCATGTTTGATAAAATACTTAATAGATTGGGCAAAAGGTCTTAATTGAACAAGCTTTCATACTTATTATTGAAGAGAGGTTAGATTTCCACTCGTGTTTTCATTGAATATCATTTGTGGTACTTCTTGAATTAACCTAAGAGAGATTCCACCCACACTTGATTAGAAAACTATCTGTGGTATCAAATTAGAAAACTTCTTGAAATCACATTCAATGTGTTCTGCTCTGAAATTATCTTAATTGGCTCTGATCTGTGCTCACTAATCTGATTCCAATATTATTGCCTTGAGTTAAATGATTCATATCCTGGCAATAATATAACATTCAAACCAGAGTACAGTAAGGGAAAGAAATATTTGAGTGTTCTGATCTTTGTGCTTAATGTTTCACTATCTTTTTGATGCTGTCAAAAAGGGGGAGAAATATCTAAGTATATGCTTATAATGCTTTGTGATAATCAGCTTGAACTGAAATATATTGATTGTGTTAAGCTGATTAAATCTAAAGCATTATCATGAAGTATGTTTTGTTTTAAATATACATGTTGTCTACTTCATGCAACTTTGCTATGTAGTGATAATCAGCTTGAACTGAAATATATTGATTGTGTTAGGCTGATTAAATCTAAAGCATTATCATGAAGTATGTTTTGTTTTAAATATACATGTTGTCTACTTCATGCAACTTTGCTATGTATTACTTCTAGAAAACAATATCTTTTATATTGCATATACTCCAAGTTTTGTCATCATCAAAAAGGGGGAGATTGATGACCCAAAGATTGATTCATAGATTGATTTTGATGATCACAACACCTTGAAGTATAGATACTAATGTTTATGTTGCAAGGAGAAAGATATTTATTTTGCAAGGAACATAGCAAGTTGGAAGAACACAAGAAGGCCTCCAAAAGCACTCAAGAAAAGTTAGAAGAAAGCTACAATTCATTGGCCCAACTTTAAAGTTCAAAAGATTCAAATTGGAGGAGCAAATTCAAAGGAAAATTCAAAAGAATAGTCTTCGAGTCGACTCCTGAGGAATTCGAGTCGACTCCAATGGTTGCCGGGTCGACTCCAAAGAAAGCGAGAGTCGACTCTCAGTGGTACACAAGGAAAAACTCAGAGAAGCAGTTTTTGGACACTGAGATTCGAGTCGACTCTCACAAAGTCCGAGTCGACTCCAAAGACAGCGCAACCCCAAGACAGAAGACGGTATTTTCGTCTCTGAGAGGCGAGTCGACTCCAAGACAAGTCGAGTCGACTCCAAGGCAGCGCGGCTCCAAAATACAGAGGATCAGTTTTCCGACTCTGAGATTCGAGTCGACTCCCAGACAGCTCGAGTCGACTCCAAGGCAGCGCTACACTAAGATGGCAGAAGACCAACTTTCGGAAACTGAGAGCCGAGTCGACTCCAAGGAAGTTCGAGTCGACTCCAAGACTGGATGAGCCAAAAGACAGAGAATCGGGAGTTCGGGCTTTGAGATTCGAGTCGACTCCCAGGACAGTCGAGTCGAGTCGAGTGGACAAAATTCAAATTTGGATCCACGGACTACAGAGGATGAGCCGACTCCAAAATTGCCAGGTCAGCGCCAGAAGTTGGCGAGTCGACTCCGGGTTAAGTCGAGTCGACTCCCAGTCAAGACGGCAACTTTAATTCAAACTTGGAACAGTTGCCGAGTCGACTCCGGAAAAGCTCGAGTCGACTCCTGCTACAGCCGAGCCGACTCCTGATCGCGCGAGTCGACTCCAAACCCAACGGTCATATTGTCAGGAGCTGCAGACTGGTTCCAACGGCTCTATTTTTGTCTCTAACGGCTATATTCTTGTTTCCACTCCATCTAAAGCTATAAAAACAAGAAGAGAGCTAGGGGAGAATGCATGGAAGTGGGAGAGATCATCTAGGAAAGAGATCTCAAAGAGATTACAAAGGAAATCTCCCATAAGCACAAAAGGGCCATCCAAAGCGAAATAGAGAGAAGAAGAGCATCCAAGAGAATCCCAAAGCTTCCTCTCCATCCGTGTGCTGCCTCAGTGATCCTCTACCTCGTGCCAAATCAGAAGAGGGTCAAGTAAAGAAGAAGCCGAGCTCCTCCATCTTCAAAACTCGTTTGAGGGCTTCTCTTTACTCTATTTGTTTATATTGTTATATTTGCTTGCTTAAGAAGCTTTGATTTGTTTTTATTCTTTGTTTTAATATCTTGTAACTTGATTCAATCAAGGGATTGAATCAAGGGGTTAAAGGTTTGTTGGTGAGCCAAAGGGAAAACCAACGGTGTAAGGTTTGTTGGTGAGCCAAAGGGAAAACCAACGGGGTTTAGGTTTGTTGGTGAGCCGAGGGTAAAACCAACGTGTAAGGGTTCGATTGTGATCCCGGGAAAACAATCGGAGTGGTTCTAGTCGGTGAGCCTGGGAAAACCGACCGAGTTCGTTGTGCGCTCGTAAAACAATAAGTTGGGTTGTGAGCTTGTAAAACAACCGGCTGTAATTGGTAGGATTATAGTGAAATTCCCAAGAGGTCTTGGGGAGTGGATGTAGGTGCTGGGGTGCACCGAACCACTATATGTCCTTTGTGTTTGTAATGCCTCTAGTTATTGTCTAACTAACACACTTACTTACTTAGATAAATTGCTTGCTTAATTCTTATCCGCACATCCTTTAGTTGCAAGCATATTTAATCAAGTCGAAGTCTATACATCAAACCCTTGCTAAGTTTAACTTTCACTGTGCATCTAGACAACTTAGCATAGTTAATCAAAAAGTTTTAGAAGTAGTTTAAAAGTTTTAAAAGACCCAATTCACCCCCCCTCTTGGGTTGTCACCTTGGGCAACATAGACACACGTCAAAAAAAATGAAACTTAAAACATACTTATGAAAAGTAATTTTTAAATAAAAAATAATAATAATAATAATAATGAAATCAGTAATCCTTGCATCTCATCATTATTTTTGCCTTAGTATTTGATTAAAATATGAATTGCAAGTATTGATCAATTTTATGATATAGAAAATACTTTTGGAAATATAATCAAATCACTTCATTTTATAGTATACTTTACTCACTATTGGATAAGTTGCTAAATGATTAATCAATTTATTAAAAATAACTCTATGAATTCTCTATATGCTTGATTGAGAGTTTTTTATCCATGGCATTATTGTTTATTGATCATAGATATGATAATGTGTACTTGGTGTGCTTTTGAATATATGCACTATGAATACCAAGATTAAAGAAACCATCTTTGGCATATAAAATCAACTCATGCTAGTATGTACTTAATCTCAAAAGACCTTGCCATTGGCTTACTTAGATTATCTTCTGAAAGGTCAAAGTTTGCTATGCATGCTAACTAAGGAAACAAACAAAAATCAATTTCTAAATTGTTGTTTCCATCACTAAGTTTTCAAAAGCTTACATTGGATTTGTTCTTGGCAAATAAAATTAAAATATTTTCTGTATTTGCTAAATCATGTAAAAATGTTTCAAATGATAAAGGTTTCCAAACTGTGAAGATAAAGAGTATCATGGCACAATGTTGAAAACCAAAATCCTGATAAAGTTTATACAGAAATTAATTATTTCAGCACCAAGGACACCTTAAGTAAAATAGGGTTAATAGAATTCTTGAAGAAATGAAAAAGACAATTGTGTATGATAGTCATCTACTTAAATAATTTTTAAAAAAAGCTATCATCACTGCTTGTCATACATATGATTTCTATTAGATCTATTTTTTGATGAAAACTCCTTTTGATCTTCTAAAAAAATGGAAAATGAACCATTGCATATCTTTCACATTTTTCAGTCGTACATGTTATGCTTAATATGCTCTTATGAAAATAATGCCAAATCTGATAGAGATATGTCTACCCTTGGATATCATTCATCAAGCAATGCATATAGAGTATTCAATGAAAAGTTTTTAGGTGCAAAAATATCAAGGTATCTTATTCTTTATGAGACTACTGATTTATTATCAAAATACTAAAATTAAATTATATATGTATATGGTTAATCTTTTACATATAACAATCTAAAAACTTGTTAATAATTATAACCAAATTGAGTTTTTCAGAAATACATTTAATGAAGAAAAATTGTTTGCTTAGAAGATGAAATAGATCTTGATTCTTGCATGATTAGAAGTAAAGATCACCATTATTATTTGCTTGCTTTATGAGCTTTATATTCTATCAAATGAGTGTGTAGAATGGACTCCTATATGCTTACTTTATTAAAGAAGATATATGTTAAATAACCACCATATTTGAAAACACTCATTACAAATATGATAAAGCAATATATAATTTGGAACAAGTATCAAAAGCATAATATAAAAGCTTAAGTAACCTTTTTGATAGAAAGTAATAGTGATAAATCTACACATCAAAAAGAAGAATTTGTGATATCTTATTTGCTCAAAATATGCATTGATGACATCATTTTTGGTTCTACTAATGAAGAGTTATATGAAGATTTTACTGAGCTCATGTAAGGTGAGTTTGAAATACGTATGATGAATGAATTAACATCTTCTCTCAAACTCCAAATTAAGACAAACAAGAAAGGGGATCTTCATTGACCAAAGTTAGTCCACAAGAAAACTCTTATAGAAGATTGGCATGAAGAAGGTATGTCTATAACCCCATCTTGTAGAATTTGAAAAGGATGAGCAAAGTAGATCTATTATTTTAAAGCTGTAGTGAAGCATGATAGAATAATTATTTTATCATACAGCTAGTAGACCAGATTGTATGCTCATTATGTGCACTTGTGCAAGCCTTCAATCTAAGTTTAATGAATCATATTTTATTGATAACAAATAAATCATAAACTGAATTTTGATAGAAACAACTGTTTAAGATAAGTTGATTAAAACTTAGCTAGCATGTCTTATTAATAATTATCTTAAGCAAATAAAATATAAACTAAATCGTTTTTGAGAAATTGATTTGACCTTGATAAAACTTCCTATTGCCTCACATACTTGTCCTTGAACCATCTTGGTTAATGAAACTATCTCTTTAGTTCAAGTGATATGTGCTTGCTTATATTTAGGCAATCTCTGGCGTAAAGTGACTCAATATTCAACTATTGTCATATCTTATATTGAGTCATCTAGTTAAAAAAAAATATGTTGGATGAATGTTTTGTATCTTGAAGAAACCAATGACTTTCTTTCAAGAAAGAAAAGGAGTTTGTTAATAATGCAGGATCCTTGAGCAAGAAAATGAGAGATCTCAACTTGAAGGATATCTCCATGTAAGATACAATAAACATTCACTTGCAAACAAGAGAGAGGACCTTCTTCAGCCAAAGGTTCATACATAAGAAATCTAGTAGGTATTTGACTGAAGAATGCAGAATGGATTGGTAATTCTAGATACTTCTTGAGCAAAGTCAACAACTTAAGTCTTATTATGGCATGATTAAGTTCTTTAATTATTAACTTTTGATATCATGGCTCTATACATATTGATTGACTTATGCTCTTAGAAATTGTTTCATGGTTTGCCTAAACTAAATGATTTCTTTGCCTATATCATAACCATGAAATACACAAGTATATGCTTAAAAGTTTGATGTAAAATAACTTGTGAGAAGTTATGAATCCATGAGCATAATAAAAATGTTGTTTGCATGATATACATATATGATACACCAGATTAATTCTTTATTCTGCTCTTTCATGTAAATTACTTGAGAATAACAAAAAGAGAGAGAGATAAAGAAAAGAAAATGAATATTATTCAAGAGGTGTAGAATCTAAGCAAAGGCAAATACTCCAATCTTAAGGAAAAGTAAAACAAGCATAATATATTTGGCACATTTGGAAGGGATAAAATCCATAATTAATTACACTTAAATAGAGAGAATTCGAAACAAACATTTTAATCCTTCTATATTGCTCATCATAGGGATGGTGCCAATGGGGAGGCTAGTGGTAGTACCCGGCACTATTTGACCCAACTATTCGGTGTAGGGCATATTAGGGACGGCACAAGAGGGAGGCTAGTGGTAGTACCTCGTGCCCCTTCCCAACTCCACCGGATAGGGAGCAAATAGAATATAAAGCATAAGAAAGTTGAAAATGAAAGACAAAGTAAATGAAAATATATAAGAAGAATCAAGTCTAATTATTAGTCACTTGGAAACACACCATAAGGATGAAGTCAATGCAAGATGATATTTAAATAGGGGGAGTGTATTTGAAAAGAATTGACTTTGATCCTTGACATGCTTGTTATTATTATTTTAATGCATGACTTAACACTTAATATATTTTGCATATAGTATGATGTCTTGATTTATGGGTTCTCAATATTTTGTAATGTTTCATACTTGGACAATTTGATTGAATGCATGAATTGCTACATAACATCTTTTGTTTAGTTTTATTGAAAAGAAATTTCAGATTTGTCATTCACAATCATTGTTAAAATCTGAAAGCTAAATAAAATTGTAGAAAGGAGAAGAGAAGAATATCTCTATTTAGGAAAAATAAATTGATTTTGATCTATCTTTCTACTCGCCTAACTTTGATACATAATGTCCTAATACTTGTTAAAATATCCTTTATTTTGTATCGAAACTCAAAATTAAACACAAAGATTCTGAAAGTGCTTTAATGGTATTGAAATATGTATTTTTCAATCATAATAATTTAAGATGAGCCACAATGTGAAAGATACATATCTCAAATTATGACTTAAAAGGCCTCTATTGAAAATCTTTATGAAATTCAGAATTTGATTTTGTATAAAAGCTTAAACTCCATATGATTACTAAATAAAATGTTAATGTAAGAAAAACAGAATTTATTTTGATTGCTCCGATACGCATCCGAAACATATCTTTTCTTATCATTAAAATGTACCAATATTGGTCTAAATGATGTGTCTTTCAATGATCTTGATTGCAAGTAAATATTTTTAAAATATATGACTTTATTTTAATATTTAAAAATTTATTGAGTTTCATGTATACATTGCTGAAAAATTGTGATTAAGAAATTGAGTTCTATAAATACATATACTTCCATGATCATCTATATGTTTTTTCTCTCCTATATCATTAAAGACTTTCATCAATAGAGTGAATGATCTAAAAGAAAGAAAATGTAAATGCTTTTGAAAGAAACTAAGCTTCAAATGAATTACTTTTGATTAATATTTTCATACATTTTCTCTAAGATTAGGAGAAAGCATAACTTGTTCTTAAAAGATTAAAAAGAGTGATTACTATAAATTGTTAATATTTCTAGATCACTCTACATTCTTGATATCATAAAGTTTCAGCTCTATTCACGTTTATCATTAAAATCTGAAATTCGACAAAAGAAAAGAAAGATTAAAGAAGAATGCATCTTTTAAGGGGGAGCTTTAGATATTCAGTATCTTATCCTAAAGTCACTTCAATTTGATGCATACCTTACACTTTATGGATTGATTTTGATGAACCTCCTTATATTGCAAGACATGCTTTAATTATCTTGAGATGAGTTCTATAAAGGTTGTCTTATCTCAAACCTTGAGTCTTGTGAAAATAAGCTGAAACTTATAGAAAATATATTTTTGAGATTGACGATTTTATTGAACATTATCTTCAAATTTTAAAACTCTTAGATGGAATGATCAATTGAGGGGGAGAAAGAAAATTTCAGAAGGAGAGGTCTGATGGAACTTAATTGCATAAATTTATAAAGGAGAGAGAAAGAATACTAAATGAAAAGTGATCCTAATACTCTCCAATATGTATCATCTGAAATTTAAATCTGAAAACCTTTATGATACACCTTGAGGCGTGTTATTTGGTTAGTATATCTTATGCATAAATCATGAACCAAATTGCAAGTTGATCTTAAGAGCCTTTAACTTAATGACAAAGGGGGAGAATAACGTGTTGAATGGTCTTGAGTATCTCTTAGAAAATTTATTTTGAAATTCACTAATAAGTCCTAATTAGCTTGCTCTTTAGAACGTCAATTCTGTGCCAATTCATATTTTTATATATGTATCAAATTGTGCTTATTTTCTAAAGGAATAAAAGAACTTTGAAGACATTAAAAATTAATGATCCAACATAATGATATGTCTCTCAAATATATAAGTTTTGATCTTTTACTCTGAAAATTAACTAAAATTGCTCTCATGTTTGATAAAATACTTAATAGATTGGGCAAAAGGTCTTAAATGAACAAGCTTTCATACTTATTATTGAAGAGAGGTTAGATTTCCACTCGTGTTTTCTTTGAATATCATTTGTAGTACTTCTTGGATTAACCTAAGGAAGATTCCACCTACACTTGAATAGAAAACTATCTGTGGTATCAAATTAGAAAACTTCTTGAAATCACATTTAATGTGTTCTGTTCTGAAATTATCTTAATTGGCTCTGATCTGTGCTCATTAATCTGATTCCAATATTATTGCCTTGAGTTATATGATTCATATCCTTGCAATAATTTAACATTCAAATCAGAGTACAATAAGGAAAAGAAATATATGAGTATTCTGATCTTTGTGCTTAATGTTTCCCTATCTTTTTGATGTTGTCAAAAAGGGGGAGAAATATCTAAATATATGCTCATAATGCTTTATGTTTTGAATTGAATACAAATCAGCTGGAATTGACATATATTGATTATCTTAAGTGAGCATAATGCTTTATGTTTTGAATTGAATACAAATCAGCTGGAATTGACATATATTGATTATCTTAAGTTGATTAAATCTAAAGCATTATCATGAAGTATGTTTTTTAAATATATATGTTTTCTACTTCATGCAACTTTGCTATGTATTACTTCTAGAAAATAATATCTTTTATATTGCATATACTCCAAGTTTTGTCATCATCAAAAAGGGGGAGACTGATGACCCAAAGATTGATTCAAAGATTGATTTTGATGATCACAAAACCTTGAAGTATAAATACTAATGTTTGTGTTGCAAGGAGAAAGATATTTATTTTGCAAGGAACATAGCAAGTTGGAAGAATACAAGAAGGCCTCCAAAGTTCTCAAGAAAAGTTGGAAGAAAGCTACAATTCATTGGCCCAAGCTTCAAGTTCAAAGAATTCAAGTTGAAGGAGCAAATTCAAAGAAAAATTCAAAAGAATAGTCCTCGAGTCGACTCCTAGAAGTTTCGAGTCGACTCTGGCACTCTAGAGTTTCAAGGAACAGTGCTCGAGTCGACTCCGAGACTCTACGAGTCGACTCCGACTGAGAACAAACAAAAAGACAGAGAGTTAATTTTCTGCGCTACAGTGATCTCGAGTCGACTCCCAACTTCAGGAGTCGACTCCCAGCTACAGTGCCGGCAGACTACTATTCACAGATCAACTCCTGTTTCAGCCGAGTCGACTCCTACTTCAGCCGAGTCGACTCGAGCACGCTGGGAGGCATAACGGCTAGTTTTTTCTTGATTCCAACGGCTCTATTTTTGTCTCTAACGGCTAGATTTTTGTTGGGACTCCCTCTAAAGCTATAAAATCAAGAGAAGAGCTAGGGGAGAAGGTATGGAAGTGGGAGAAAACATTTAGGGAAGAGATTTGAAAGAGATTACAAGGAAAATCTTCCATAAGCACAAAAGGGCCATTCAAAGTAAAATAGAGAGAAGAAGAGCATCCAAGTGAATCCCAAAGCTTCCTCTCCATCCGTGTGCTGCCTCGGAGATCCTCTACTTCGTGCAAAATCAGAAGAGGGGGCAAGTGAAGAAGAAGCCGAGTCCCTCCATCTACAAATTAGTTTGAGGGCTTCTTCTCTTTTCTTTACTTATTTACATTTGCTATATTTGCTTATTTGAGAAGCTTGTATTTGATTTAAACTCTTGTTCTAATATCTTGTAACTTGATTCAATCAAGGGATTGAATCAAGGGGTTAAGGTTTGTTGGTGAGCCAAAGGGAAAAACCAACGTTGTAAGGTTGTGGTTGGTGAGCCTTTGGGAAAAACCAACCGGGTTGATTGTGAACCCGGAAAACAATCATTGTAAGGTTGTGGTTGGTGAGTCTTTGGGAAAACCAACTGGGTTGGATTGTGAGCCCGTGAAAACAATCGGTTGGTTCTAGTCGGTGAGCCTGTGAAAACCGACCGAGTTCGTTGTGATCTCGCAAAACAACAAGTTGGGTTGTGAGCTTGTAAAACAACCGACTGTAATCTAAGGGATTATAGTGAAATTCCCAAGAGGTCTTGGGGAGTGGATGTAGGTGCTGGGGGTGCACCGAACCACTATACATCTTTGTGTTTGTGATGCTTTATCTCTTGTATTTCATGCCTTCCATTCATGCTTGATTGTGTAATATCTCTAGATTTGTTTCTATAGAGTTATAAGTGATTTGCTTAGCTTCCACTCCATTCTTACCATACACATAGATTAAAATTGATCATACAACTATAAGTTAATGTTAGATCAATTGCACCCTAAAGCCATAGTATAATTGCTCTAGCTTAATCTTCCACTGCTTTACTTGTAATTGCCTAGAGCTTAAGTAAATAACATCTTATTATTCCGCTGCATTCTATTCAAAGTAAAAATTAGGGAACATAATTTTTAGAAAACCCAATTCACCCCCCCTCTTGGGTTGTCACCTTGGGCAACAGTTTCTACACCAAGAACACCATAAATAAAATAGGGTTGATAGAATCCTTGAAGAAATGAAAAAGACAATGTTGTATGATAGTCATCTACTTAAATGATTTCTGTTAAAAGCTATCATCATTGCTTGTCATACATATGGTTTCTATTAGAAAACTCCTTTTGATCTTCTGAAAAATAGAAAATAATATATTGTATATCTTTTATATTTTTCAGTCATACATGTCATGCTTGATATGTTCTTATGAAAATAATGTCAAATCTGATAAAACAAATATTTCTTTGGATATTATTCTTCAAGCAATGCATATAGAATATTCAATGAAAAGATACTAGTTGTAGAAATATCAATTCATACTATTCTTATTAAAACTAGATCCTTTATTGAGAATATAGTTTATCATTTTGATTCTATGTAACAATCTGAATTTTGATAGAAACAACTGTTTAAGATAATTTGATGAAAACTTAGCTAGCATGTCTTATTGATAGTTATCTTAAGCAAATAGAATCTAAGCTAAATTGATCCTGAAAACAAGAAATTGATTTGACCTTGATGAATCTTCCTATTGCCTCACATGCTTGTTCTTGAACCATCTTGGTTAATGAAACTATCTCTTTAGTTCAAGTGACATGTGCTTGCTTATATTTAGGCAATCTCTTGAGTAAAGTAACTCAATATTCAATTATTGTCATATCTTATGTTGAGTCATGTTGTATGAATGTTTTGTATCTTGAAGCAACTAATGACTTTCTTTCAAGAAAGAAAAGGAGTTTGTTAATAATGCAGGATCCTTGAGCAAGAAAATGAGAGATTTCAACTTGAAGGACACCTCCACATAAGATACAATAAACATTCACATGCAAACAAGAGAAAGGACCTTCTTCAGCCAAACGTTCACACATAAGAAATCTAGTTTGATTTGAAGAATATAGAATGAATTGGTAATTTTAGATACCTCTCTGATAAATTAGCTGAGCAAAGTCAATAACTTAAATCTTATTGTGGCATGGTTAAAATCTTTAATTATTAATTTCTTGATATCATGTCTATATATGTATTAATTAACTTATGCTTTTAGAAATTGATTCATGGTTTGCTCAAACTAAAATGTTCCTTTGCCTATATCATAACCATGAAATACACAAGTATATGCTTAAAATGCTGATTTGAATTGACTTGTGAGAAGCTATGAATTCTTGAGCATAATGAAAATATTGTTTGCATGATATACATCTATATGATACATAAGATTATTTCTTTATTCTGCTCTTTCATGTAAATTACTTGAGAATAATAAAAAGAAAGAGAGATAAAGAAAAGAAAATGAACAATTATTCAAGGGAAGTAAAATCTAAGTAAAGGCAAATACTCCAATCTTTAGGAAAAGCAAAACAAGCATAATATATTTGGCACATTTGTGAGACTAATATGAACATTCCTTTTGGAAGAGATAAAATCCGTAATTAATTACAGAAAAAATTTGAAGTGAACATTTTAACCCTTCTATATTGCTCATCATAGGGATGGTGCCAATGGGGAGGCTAGTGGTAGTACCCGGCACTATTTGACCCAACTATTCGGTGTAGGGCATATTAGGGACTGCACAAGAGGGAGGCTAGTGGTAGTACCTCGTGCCCCTTCTAACTCCACCGAATAGGAAGCAAATAGAGTATAGAGCATAGAAAAGTAAAACCAAAAGAAATGAAGATTAGAATATTCACTGAGTGGTTAAAGGAAGAAATTCAAAAATGAGGAAATGAATGACAAGATAAATGAAAGTATATAAAAAGCTTGTGAAAAGCCAAATGAAGTTTCGATCACTTGAAAACACACCTTAAGGATAAAAGCTTAAACTTAATTTAAAAATGCTTCTATCGTTGCATTTTTGTGACTTTCATTATATACTTCAATGATTGCATCATTTTGGAGAATAACTCAATATGATTTCTAGATAAAAACTACGGTTTAAGAAAAATAGAATTACTTTGGATACCTTGGTTGTTTGCTCCGATACGCATCTGAAACATATCATTTTTTTTATCTTATAAGTGTACTGAAATTGGTCTAAATGATGTGTTTTTCAATGATCTTGATTGCAAATAAATGGTTCTAAACATATGATATTATTTTGATATTAAAAAGATTTATGGTGCTTCATATATACATTGCTGAAAAACTATGACTAAGAAATTAATATTTTGAATATACACTCCTACATAATTAAATGCTTCTATCATTAAAAAGAAAAGCTATTTTTAAAAAGAGAGTTAATGATCCTAAAGCTTAGAATATTTTAACTCACTTCAATAATTCTTGTAGGAAAGAAAATGTAATTACTTTTGAAAGAAATTTGAGCTTCAAAAGAATTATTTTCTAATTAATATTTCCATACATATTCAAAAAAAATAAGAAGAAATATAATTTATTCTTGAAAGATTAAAAAGAGTGATTGCTATAAATTTTGAAAAATTCTAGATCACTCTACATTCTTGATATTATAGAAGAACAAAAAAAAAGGTTTGAAAGAAAATGCATCTTTTGAGGGGAAGCTTTAAATACTCAATCTCTTTATTGAAAATTATCTTCAAACTCTAAACTCTCAAATGGAATGATTAATTAAGGGGGAGAAAGAAAATTTCAGAGTGAGAGATCATATAGAACTTAATCGTATAAATTCGCATCTAAAGATGAGACAAAGAATACTAAATGTAAAGTGGTATTAAACTTTGTGCTTCATTGAATATCTTTTGAAAGTTGGATTTCCATCTGTATTCATCGGTAATCATTTATTTCTGAAAATTTAATTGAAAAGGATTCCATCTGTCTTAGTTTCGAAAATTTATCTTGGAATCTACTTATGAGTTCTTATTGGCTTGCACTTTAGTGTTTCAATCCTGAGCCAATTCATTTTAATTGATTTTGATGCTATGATCTTTAAAGGAGTAAAAGAAAGTTTTTAAGAGAGCTCTAAAAGAACTTTCAAAGCCTTGAATTTTATGTATCCTACACTGCATAAATTCATGTTTTGGTATCTATGCCCCAATACTTTTATATCATGAAAGAACTTTGAAGTCATTAAGAATTAAGGATTCAACATAATCTTATGTTTTTCGAGTATATAAGTTTTGATCTTTATTTGCTCTTATACTATACTCTGAAAATTAATTAGATTGCTCTCATCTTGCTATATACTTAATATATATATATATAAAGGTGTTGAATTTTCATTCGTGCCTTCTTTGAATATTATTCTTGATACTCCTTGAAATAATTTGAAAAAGATTCCATCTACACTTGATTTGAAAAAAAAAAAATCTTTGGAATCTACATTTAGAGATTTCTTTTGGCTCACATCTTAAATGTCTCATTTCTAAAGCCAAACACATAGAAATAAGAAATCATTTTATTAGGGATCATGTGCAAAATGGAAACATATGTATTGAGCATATATGTACTGAAAAAGAATTAGCTCACATATTCACAAAACTCTTAAGTGAAGATAGAGTCTGCACGCTAAGGAGGAAATTAGGCATATGTGATCCTTTTTATTGAAGAGATATAAAAGGGAGCAAGCAGTCTCATGATACATTCCCCCCCATTTCTAAAAACCCATGAAACATGAGTCAAACTTGTAATCTATAGATTCCTTACTCATGTATCATTGTCCCAGAAAGAATTTGTAAGGATTGGAAGCAAGGAAAATTATTTGAGGCGAAAAGGAAGAGAAAGGAAAAATTTCTGAACTTGGGTCGACCCAACCCAGAATAGGGTCGACCCAACGTTGAGTCGACCCAACGTTGGGACCCTACTGTTAAAAGGGGGACCCGTGAGCTTTTTTAGGACACTGTTTACCCTTTGTCCTCTTCCGAAAACCTTATTCCCCACTCTCCAATCTCCTCCAATCATCTCCAAACACTAGATTACTTCACGATCTTGGAGAAATGGGACCCAAGAGAGCCGTAGCCAAGCGATCCGGGAGAGTCTCACGGATCCAACGTGCGGAAAGAGAAGCTACAGAGCCGACCTCCCCTCGCCATGTACACTAGGAGGATGAGGACTAGATCACAGCCATTAGATACTCCCTAGGCTGATATTAGCATTTCTGTTTAGAGCCTAGGATATGTATCTAGTTCTCATATGAATTTTGTGTTGATCATATATTTTGAACTTTGATTGAGGAACATTGCATTTGTTTTTGTTTTGGCATTATTTTACTAAAATGTTCCTATTTTGATCAATGAAGTTGAAATGGTTGTTAATTATTGTGTCTTTTCCCATGCACCTATTTGATGATAACAAAAAGGGGGAGAAGTAAAGAAAGAGTAATAAGAAGTTGAAGTAAAGAAAGAGAAATAACAAGGAGAAATAAGAAATTGTGAGAAAAGAGAAATTACTTGTAAAACAAATTGAAAATCATATAGGAAAGCATATACATTTAAGAGGGAGCAATTTGTAACAATGAAAATGATCAAATCTCAGAATTTGGCACATAGAATTTCAGAATTTGGCACGCACCTTTCACACCTCGATACATAACCTGAAACTCATGTTTTATCTCAAATTTTTGGAGTTTCATCTTTAATGAATTATAAATGAAAGGGGGAGCAATTCAAAAAGTCAAATTGGCAACATTTGAATGATATAGGGGGAGACTTCACTCTTATATTTTGAAAAGCTGAATTTCAGCAAGTTAAGCCCTTTTAAAACTAATTTTAAGATAAGTATCAATAGGCTCATACTCTATATTTTGTAATCATCAAAAAGGGGGAGATTGAGAATGATAGTGTTATTTTGATGATTAACAAGCAATAATCAAGAGTATGTTACAAGTTAATTCGATATTTCATTTATAAGTCTGTTACTCTCAGTATATTTGTATAAATGCATTTCATTGTTTATTTGGATGAATCTAACCTTGAGTTGCAGCAAAGTGTGGATTGAGTCGACCCCAAGGTTGATTGGGTCGACCCCGGCACATCAAGAAAGCATTTGGCACACTTCTGCAAAAATGGCACAGATGAACAGTAAGTTGGGTCGACCCAAGGAAAGCATGAGTCGACCCAAACCTCAAGCCTCTCAAAGACTCAGGAAAATGGTTCTCTGGAAATACTGAGAGGGTCGACCCAAGATGAAGTTGAGTCGACCCAAGCTTGAGTCGACCCAAACAGTGAGAGGGTCGACCCAAAGACAATGACAGAATACATGACAGAAAAGGTTCTCTGGAAACCCTAAGAGGGTCGACCCAAGTAAAAGTTGAGTCGACCCAACTGAACCTTGAGTCGACCCAAAGAAATGTTGAGTCGACCCAAGTGAAGGAAGGCTGAAATGCAAGGTTCTGTGGTTCTGAGAGGGCCGACCCAAGAAAAGTTTGAGCTGACCCAAATCTGATGAACAGTGGTTTGGGTCGACCCAAGAAAAGTTTGGGTCGACCCAAGCACGGGCAGAAGCATAACGGCTAGTTGTGCAGAAGTGCTTTTTGGATTCCCAACGGCTATAAACGGCTAGTTTCTTCAATCCAACGGTCAGGAAGGACTATTTGGAGGTTGGAGAAGTATTTAAGAGGGAGTATTCATCAGAGGAAGCTAACTTTGGAAAAGACATCAAGTGCATTCAAGAGAGAACCCTAGCAAGGCAAGCTTCATCCAAGTGCTTCATTCAAGAGTCAAAAGAAAGTGGTTGAGCAGATTCAAAGAGTCATTAAGAGCTCCATCCACCCGTGAAGAGTGAAGCATCCTTGACAAAGAAGAGAGAAGTCATATCAAGCGATAACTATTCTCTAAACTCTTCTTTGTAGATTATATTGTTATATTTGCTCATCTAGGAGTTTAAATCTTCTTCCTTTGTTTGTTAAACTACTTGTAAAGGTTGGTTGGTTAGCCCACAAAACCAACGGAATAGGTTGATTGGTGAACCCGGAAAACCAATTGTAAAGGTTCGTTGGTGAGCCCGTAAAACCAACATAGGTTCGTTGGGGAGCCCGTAAAACCAACATAGGTTGATTGGTAAACCCGGAAAATCAATTGTAAAGGTTCGTTGGTGAGCCCGTAAAACCAACATAGGTTCGTTGGTGAGCCCGCAAAACCAACATAGGTTTTTGGTGAACCCGGAAAACCAAAATATAAAGGTTGTTGGATTGTGAGCCCGGAAAACAATCCAACTGTAATCCGCGGGATTATAGTGAATTTCCAAGGGATCGCTTGGGGAGTGGACGTAGGTGCTAAGGAGAGCACCGAACCACTATACTTCTTGTTGTTTGCATTGCGATTTGTTTAAGTTCACTAACTCATCATTTAACACAAGTAAGATAGTTAAAATTAAAAGAAACCAATTCACCACCCCCCCCCTTGGCTTGTCACCTTGGGCAACAAGTGGTATCAGAGCAGGTGCTCTAATATTAATTATTGATCTCAAGATCAAGAGCCAAAGATCATGACAACTCAAATAGATAGTTTTCTAGGAGAGGGACAATTAATTGATAGACCTCCACTTTTTAATGGCATAAACTATACATATTGGAAAGCACGCATGCGTATTTTCATTCAAGCACATGACTATGATTTATGGAGTATCATAGTCAATGGACCACACACAAGCACTAATCATGATAAGAAAATGGATCAGCAAAATGCAAAAGTCATGAATGTGCTATTTTGTGCATTAGATGATAGTGAACTTAATTGCATATCTTTCTGCACAACTGCTAAGGAAATATGGAATATGCTTGAAGTTAAATATGAATGCACTAACAAATCTGAAACATCATGTGTAGAAGAAGAGCAGCATCATATTGCAAATTCATGCTTAATGGCACATGAAGATGAGATATATGAGGTACATGCTAAAACTAAAAATGATTTTACATTTGATGAACTTCATGATGTCTTTTCTGATTTGTATTTAGAACATAAGAAACTTATTTGTAGGAACAAGAACTTGAAGAATGAAAATCAAATCCTAATAGATGAAAAACTAAAACTAACTAATGAAATTGAAATTCTAATTAAAGAAAATAAAGAACTAAATCAGAGAAATCAACTTCTCACTGAAAGCCATGATAAACTTGAGAAAAACAATGAATTGCTTTCAGAAGATAATGAAAAATTAACTAAAGAAGTTGATAATTTAAAACCTACTGTTGAAAGATTCACTCTCAGCTCTGAAAAACTGAATTTAATGATAGAAAATTCAAGAGCTGTATATGACAAAGCTGAATTGGGATATCAACCTTGGTACACTCAAAAATCTTTCGAGAATATATTTCTTAAATCCTCCACTCTTCATCCTAAAACAATTTTTCACAAATCTGGTGAAACTAATAAACAGAAACAGAAAACTGAAAATTCATTATCTGTTTTTGCTAAATCTATGTTGTTTAAATTTAGCAAGAGTATGCAGAAGTATATTACTTGTAATCCTAAAATCTGCAAACTAAGAGACGAAATGGTAATTAAGAGAATATGGGTTCCAAAAGAAACAATTATAGCTAACCTGCAAGGACCCAAAAGAGCTTGGGTTTCTAAGTTGAAAACATGATCATTTTTAGCAAATGTGTCTAGCTACCCAAGATTCCAATTATCTGGACAATGGGTTCTATAGACACGTGTTAAAGAATGGAACTTAAAATATAATTAAGAAGAGTGACCAAAATGGAAGAAATAATGAAATTAGTAATCCTTGCATCCTCTCATATTGAAATTGTAGCTAGTATTAATCATTTCTATGATATAAGTGATACTTTTGGTATGAAAAGAAAATATATCCAAATCACTCCATCTTCCTATATTATGCTTCAGTTATTGATGGATAATTTACTTAATCAATACTCCTAGAATAACTCTGTGAATTCTCTATATACTTGATTGAGAGTTCTTATCCTCGGCATTATCTTCTATTGATCATAAACACAAGAATGTCTACTTGGTATGCCTTTGAATATATGCACTATGAATACCAAGATTAAAGAAACCTTTATTTTGGCATTAACTCATGCTAGTATGTACTTAGTCTCAAAAGACCATGTCATTGACTTACTTAGACTAATTTCTGCAAGGTCAAAGTTTGCTACGCATGTTAACTAAGGAAACAAACAAAAAAAAAAATAATTTCTAAATCTAAAGATGTTGTTTACATCATTAAGTTTTTCAAAAGCTTACATTGGCTTTGTTCTTGGCACTTAAATTGAAATATTTTCTGCATTGGCACAAACTCACAAAAAGGGTTCAAATGAAAAAGGTTTGCAAATTATGAAAATAAAATTGTATCATGGCATAGTTTTGAAAACCAATTTCTTATTAAGTTGTGCACAGAAAATAATATTGAATACAATTGTTTCTACACCAAGAACACCATAAATAAAATAGGGTTGATAGAATCCTTGAAGAAATGAAAAAGACAATGTTGTATGATAGTCATCTACTTAAATGATTTCTGTTAAAAGCTATCATCATTGCTTGTTATACATATGGTTTCTATTAGAAAACTCCTTTTGATCTTCTGAAAAATAGAAAATGATATATTGTATATCTTTTATATTTTTCAGTCATACATGTCATGCTTGATATGTTCTTATGAAAATAATGTCAAATCTGATAAAACAAATATTTCTTTGGATATTACTCTTCAAGCAATGCATATAGAATATTCAATGAAAAGATACTAGTTGTAGAAATATCAATTCATACTATTCTTATTAAAACTAGATCCTTTATTGAGAATATAGTTTATCATTTTGATTCTATGTAACAATCTGAATTTTGATAGAAATAACTGTTTAAGATAATTTGATGAAAACTTAGCTAGCATGTCTTATTGATAGTGTAATAACCCCAAAATATTTTTTTTTATATAAAAAGGGATAGAATAGTCCTTTTTAATTAATATAAGGGGTAAAATAGGAAAGAATCAAAAGATAATGGCATAGTTGTAGATGCATTGAAGTGGTAAGGGTAAAATTGGAAGGAATCAAAAGTTAATGGCATAACGGTAGATATGTTGAAGAGTTAGGGGCAAAATGGGAATTTAATAATATTAAACAAAGGATGAATAGTGTTTTGATGTGATTTAATTGGAGGGTTTGAGCTGGCTCACGGAAGTGAAACAGAGAGGAGAGGGGGAGGGTTCTCAGACGACACAGAGAGAAAGAAAAAGAGAAGAAGAAGAAGAAAAAGAAGAAGGAAGAGGGATTCGAGGTGGAAGGAAGTCCCGGTTGCACTTCCAGCTGAAGGGAAAAGTGTAGATCTCCTTCTTCTCTACGCAAGGACCTCAATTTCCAAAAAGAAAAAGGTAAATATCCATCCCTATCTAGTCTTTTGATGACATTAGGCTATACAAAGGGTGGATATAGTCTAGAGGGGTCGGATAAGGGTTGTAGAGGCGGCTAAAAGAGGAAGAATCGGATTTTGACAAATTTTTCCAGCACTACGAAAAAACTGTGTCGAAGTTCTAATTTCGGCGAATTATTTTGGGGGTCAAACGGCCTCCGATAGTGATGCATGTTACCTTTTTGGAATCCTCTATGAGTGTAGAATGTTAGGTAAAAATTTCATCAAATTTGGAGTTTGGAAAGTAGATCAAACCCGGAATGAAGTAACCGGCTGTCGGCCCGGGTTACTGTTCATTCGGGTGGGAAAATAGGGGATTTCATGCCAAAATAGGGTATTAAGCCTAGATTAGGCTAAGGGAGACCTTGTACTCGTGCAAGGGAGTCACTAATACACATAAATGATGAGTTAATTAATAGAAAAAGAAAAAGAGAAAGAAAAGAAAAGATTTAGGAAACAGGGGAGTTGAATCAATTAAAGTTCCCATATTATAATTGGCACGTAGATTATAGCCCTTGATACAAAACTAAATATATTGTAAATGCATGTATCAGTTAGGCAAGAAGCTAGGGAACAAGAGGAAGAAGTTTCCCACTGCCAGCTGTAGATTTTAGGAGGCGTATCAGGGCTGTGCCGAATTGACAGGTGAGTGGGAGTTTGTACTTTGCACCATGAGCACATTCCTTATTCATTTTCATGAATGTTGCCAAGTGTGACTTGATTCCATCTGAGCTTATTGATTAATTGTTGTAGTAGATTCCTCTATAATCTTGATTCTCCATGCTTGATTATTCTGTACATGCATTTGAGGGAACATTGAGAGGAATTACGAGGGGTTGATGAGTAATCAAATTGATTCCGAATTGTGAAATGATTTCTTTTGTAAATTGATTTCATTTCCTCTATTTCAAAGATTTGTAGAGCCTTTTAGTGGTATATTGAGTTGTATTGCACTTCCTTGACCCTCACTCCTAACCCTGATGTTAGTTTATGATTGGGTCGGAGTCGAGTGAGTGGTAGTCTTGATCATACTCCTTTTTAGTAGAGTATTGGGAGGGTGCATTATGGCATTTATGCATGGCTTGGCAGTATCTGCAGGACACCTATAGTCGATGGGGGTTGAACATCGGCCTTTGTGCACATAGTAGCCTTCTGGGTGGGCGGAGCCCAGTCCCTTCCTAGGGGGGACACGGCCCTAGGCGTAGGATCGGCCGGTCCTACGACTTATATTCTGCTTGCCGCCGGGCATAGTAAGACCCCGCGAGGTGCAGTATGGCTTTCCGCGGATGTAGAATTCCCGCGAGGTGCCGTTTAGTATGTAGATGTGAGATGGATTTCTGTTCTGGATACTGGCCAGCATTTACATGATCAGTGTGGTATCTTATCCTGCATATGCATGTGACAGTGGGGAGTTGTTGCTGGTTCGCCTGGGGCGTAAAACCCACCTCCCGACAGCTGTCTAGCATTTACATTATTAGTATGGTGTCTTATCCTGCATATGCATGTGACAGTAGGGAGTTGTTGCTGGTTCGCCTGGGGCGTAAAACCCACCTCCCGACAGCTGTCTAGTGGTGATTTACATATTGGTGTGGTGTCATATTCGATGTATGCATATGGCAGTAGGGAGTTGTTGCTGGTTCGCCTGGGGCGTAAAACCCACCTCCCGATAGCTGTCTTGTTGATGATTCAGCCTATTGACACCTGATTTATATGATTCAGTACTATGACCTGTTGAGCATATATGTTGACTTGATTATTCCATATATGCTTCAGATGAGTTGATATTGATTGTGGTGATATTGATGACTTACTCCATATTCTCTATGTTGAGATCATATTCATCTTGTTATTGATCTTGAGATTTCACCTCGAGCCATGATTATATCTGGTCTCATGTGCATAGTACTCTCTACTCCACTCACTGAGTATTTATATACTCACTCCCCAGTTTGGTGTTTTTGATTGCATGGCAGGTATTGTATAGAGAAGAGCAGGGTTAGAGATTGCCTGCTAGCTGTGCCGCTCCATAGTATAGTATAGTATAATGTAGATAAAGGTTTCTACATTTTGGTGTATTATAAACCTTCTATTGTATATAGTGTATAGTTACAGTCATAGATCCTGCTGTGGATATGGGTTTGACCATGGATGGAATGGGAACCATATTTTTATACAGTTGAGTTATATGCCTGTGATGATGTATTGATATATATTGTCCAGGTTCGTTATGTGACAGGTTATGTGATTGCTGCTCTGACAGGTAGCGTTGTTGTATGTAATGAGATAATCCTGACAGGTCACCATAGGAAAGGTGATCATTTTGTGCTTGCATCATGCCAAAATTTTCAGAATTTATTGATGATTGATAGGTAGTAGGGTTCTACGTGGTGGCTGGTGGCCTTATGCCTACCCGCACCCTAGGACCGTCGCGGCGGCCCGCCGGGAACGGGGCGGGGGTCGTGACAGATAGTTATCTTAAGCAAATAGAATCTAAGCTAAATTGATTCTAAAAACAAGAAATTGATTTGACCTTGATGAATCTTCCTATTGCCTCACATGCTTGTTCTTGAACCATCTTGGTTAATGAAACTATCTCTTTAGTTCAAGTGACATGTGTTTGCTTATATTTAGACAATCTCTTGAGTAAAGTAACTCAATATTCAATTATTGTCATATCTTATGTTGAGTCATGTTGTATGAATGTTTTGTATCTTGAAGCAACTAATGACTTTCTTTCAAGAAAGAAAAGGAGTTTGTTAATAATGCAGGATCCTTGAGCAAGAAAATGAGAGATTTCAACTTGAAGGACACCTCCACATAAGATACAATAAACATTCACATGCAAACAAGAGAGAGGACCTTCTTCAGCCAAATGTTCACACATAAGAAATCTAGTTTGATTTGAAGAATATAGAATGAATCGGTAATTTTAGATACCTCTCTGATAAATTAGCTGAGCAAAGTCAATAACTTAAATCTTATTGTGGCATGGTTAAAATCTTTAATTATTAATTTCTTGATATCATGTCTATATATGTATTAATTAACTTATGCTTTTAGAAATTGATTCATGGTTTGCTCAAACTAAAATGTTCCTTTGCCTATATCATAACCATGAAATACACAAGTATATGCTTAAAATGCTGATTTGAATTGACTTGTGAGAAGCTATGAATTCTTGAGCATAATGAAAATATTGTTTGCATGATATACATCTATATGATACATAAGATTATTTCTTTATTCTGCTCTTTCATGTAAATTACTTGAGAATAATAAAAAGAAAGAGAGATAAAAAAAGAAAATGAACAATTATTCAAGGGAAGTAAAATCTAAGTAAAGGCAAATACTCCAATCTTTAGGAAAAGCAAAACAAGCATAATATATTTGGCACATTTGTGAGACTAATATGAACATTCCTTTTGGAAGAGATAAAATCCGTAATTAATTACAGAAAAAATTTGAAGTGAACATTTTAACCCTTCTATATTGCTCATCATAGGGATGGTGCCAATGGGGAGGCTAGTGGTAGTACCCGGCACTATTTGACCCAACTATTCGGTGTAGGGCATATTAGGGACTGCACAAGAGGGAGGCTAGTGGTAGTACCTCGTGCCCCTTCCAACTCCACCGAATAGGAAGCAAATAGAGTATAGAGCATAGAAAAGTAAAACCAAAAGAAATGAAGATTAGAATATTCACTGAGTGGTTAAAGGAAGAAATTCAAAAATGAGGAAATGAATGACAAGATAAATGAAAGTATATAAAAAGCTTGTGAAAAGCCAAATGAAGTTTCGATCACTTGATGAGACAAAGAATACTAAATGTAAAGTGGTATTAAACTTTGTGCTTCATTGAATATCTTTTGAAAGTTGGATTTCCATATGTATTCATCGGTAATCATTTATTTCTGAAAATTTAATTGAAAAAAGATTCCATCTGTCTTAGTTTCGAAAATTTATCTTAGAATCTACTTATGAGTTCTTATTGGCTTGCACTTTAGTGTTTCAATCCTGAGCCAATTCATTTTAATTGATTTTGATGCTATGATCTTTAAAGGAGTAAAAGAAAGTTTTTAAGAGAGCTCTAAAAGAACTTTCAAAGCCTTGAATTTATGTATCCTACACTGCATAAATTCATGTTTTGGTATCTATGCCCCAATACTTTTATATCATGAAAGAACTTTGAAGTCATTAAGAATTAAGGATTCAACATAATCTTATGTTTTTCGAGTATATAAGTTTTGATCTTTATTTGTTCTTATACTATACTCTGAAAATTAATTAGATTGCTCTCATCTTGCTATATACTTAATATATATATATATATAAAGGTGTTGAATTTTCATTCGTGCCTTCTTTGAATATTATTCTTGATACTCCTTGAAATAACTTGAAAAAGATTCCATCTACACTTGATTTGAAAAAAAAAAATATCTTTGGAATCTACATTTAGAGATTTCTTTTGGCTCACATCTTAAATGTCTCATTTCTAAAGCCAAACACATAGAAATAAGATATCATTTTATTAGGGATCATGTGCAAAATGGAAACATATGTATTGAGCATATATGTACTGAAAAACAATTAGCTCACATATTCACAAAACTCTTAAGTGAAGATAGAGTCTGCACGCTAAGGAGGAAATTAGGCATATGTGATCCTTTTTATTGGAGAGATATAAAAGGGAGCAAGCAGTCTCATGATACATTCCCCCCCCCCATTTCTAAAAACCCATGAAACATGAGTCAAACTTGTAATCTATAGATTCCTTACTCATGTATCATTGTCCCAGAAAGAATTTGTAAGGATTGGAAGCAAGAAAAATTATTTGAAGCGAAAAGGAAGAGAAAGAAAAAATTTCTGAACTTGGGTCGACCCAACCCAGAATAGGGTCGACCCAATGTTGAGTCGACCCAAGAAAATTCTTGAGTCGACCCAACGTCGGGACCCTACTGTTAAAAGGGGGACCCGTGAGCTTTTTTAGGGCACTGTTTACCCTTTGTCCTCTTCCGAAAACCTTATTCCCCACTCTCCAATCTCCTCCAATCATCTCCAAACACTAGATTACTTCACGATCGTGGAGAAATGGGACCCAAGAGAGCCGTAGCCAAGCGATCCGGGAGAGTCTCACGGATCCAACGTGCGGAAAGAGAAGCTACAGAGCCGACCTCCCCTCGCCATGTACACTAGGAGGATGAGGACTAGATCACAGCCATTAGATACTCCCTAGGCTGATATTAGCATTTCTGTTTAGAGCCTAGGATATGTATCTAGTTCTCATATGAATTTTGTGTTGATCATATATTTTGAACTTTGATTGAGGAACATTGCATTTGTTTTTGTTTTGGCATTATTTTACTAAAATGTTCCTATTTTGATCAATGAAGTTGAAATGGTTGTTAATTATTGTGTCTTTTCCCATGCACCTATTTGATGATAACAAAAATGGGGAGAAGTAAAGAAAGAGTAATAAGAAGTTGAAGTAAAGAAAGAGAAATAACAAGGAGAAATAAGAAATTGTGAGAAAAGAGAAATTACTTGTAAAACAAATTGAAAATCATATAGGAAAGCATATACATTTAAGGGGGAGCAATTTGTAACAATAAAAATGATCAAATCTCAGAATTTGGCACATAGAATTTCAGAATTTAGCACGCACCTTTCACACCTCGATACATAACCTGAAACTCATGTTTTATCTCAAATTTTTGGAGTTTCATCTTTAATGAATTATAAATGAAAGGGGGAGCAATTCAAAAAGTCAAATTGGCAACATTTGAATGATATAGGGGGAGACTTCACTCTTATATTTTGAAAAGCTGAATTTCAGCAAGTTAAGCCCTTTTAAAACTAATTTTAAGATAAGTATCAATAGGCTCATACTCTATATTTTGTAATCATCAAAAAGGAGGAGATTGAGAATGATAGTGTTATTTTGATGATTAACAAGCAATAATCAAGAGTATGTTACAAGTTAATTCGATACTTCATTTATAAGTCTGTTACTCTCAGTATATTTGTATAAATGCATTTCATTGTTTATTTGGATGAATCTAACCTTGAGTTGCAGCAAAGTGTGGATTGAGTCGACCCCAAGGTTGATTGGGTCGACCCCGGCACATCAAGAAAGCATTTGGCACACTTCTGCAAAAATGGCACAGATGAACAGTAAGTTGGGTCGACCCAAGGAAAGCATGAGTCGACCCAAACCTTAAGCCTCTCAAAGACTCAGAAAAATGGTTCTCCGGAAATACTGAGAGGGTCGACCCAAGATGAAGTTGAGTCGACCCAAGCTTGAGTCGACCCAAACAGTGAGAGGGTCGACCCAAAAACAATGACAGAATACATGACAGAAAAGGTTCTCTGAAAACCCTGAGAGGGTCGACCCAAGTAAAAGTTGAGTCGACCCAACTGAACCTTGAGTCGACCCAAAGAAATGTTGAGTCGACCCAAGTGAAGGAAGGCTGAAATGCAAGGTTCTGTGGTTCTGAGAGGGCCGACCCAAGAAAAGTTTGAGCTGACCCAAATCTGATGAACAGTGGTTTGGGTCGACCCAAGAAAAGTTTGGGTCGACCCAAGCACGGGCAGAAGCATAACGGCTAGTTGTGCAGAAGTGCTTTTTGGACTCCCAACGGCTATAAACGGCTAGTTTCTTCAATCCAACGGTCAGGAAGGACTATTTGGAGGTTGGAGAAGTATTTAAGAGGGAGTATTCATCAGAGGAAGCTAGCTTTGGAAAAGACATCAAGTGCATTCAAGAGAGAACGCTAGCAAGGCAAGCTTCATCCAAGTGCTTCATTCAAGAGTCAAAAGAAAGTGGTTGAGCAGATTCAAAGAGTCATTAAGAGCTCCATCCACCCGTGAAGAGTGAAGCATCCTTGACAAAGAAGAGAGAAGTCATATCAAGCGACAACTATTCTCTAAACTCTTCTTTGTAGATTATATTGTTATATTTGCTCATCTAGGAGTTTAAATCTTCTTCCTTTGTTTGTTAAACTACTTATAAAGGTTGGTTGGTTAGCCCGCAAAACCAACGGAATAGGTTGATTGGTGAACCCGGAAAACCAATTGTAAAGGTTCGTTAGTGAGCCCGTAAAACCAACATAGGTTCGTTGGTGAGCCCGTAAAACCAACATAGGTTGATTGGTGAACCCGGAAAACCAATTGTAAAGGTTCGTTGGTGAGCCCGTAAAACCAACATAGGTTCGTTGGTGAGCCCGCAAAACCAACATAGGTTTTTGGTGAACCCGGAAAACCAAAGTGTAAAGGTTTTTGGATTGTGAGCCCGGAAAATAATCCAACTGTAATCCGCGGGATTATAGTGAATTCCCAAGGAGAGCACCGAACCACTATACTTCTTGTTGTTTGCATTACGATTTGTTTAAATTCACTAACTCATCATTTAACACAAGTAAGATAGTTAAAATTAAAAGAAACCAATTCACCCCCCCCCCCCCTCTTGGCTTGTCACCTTGGGCAACAGGTATTCATCATAACAATCGGCAAATACCGCCCAATCTCTCGCCACATAAAGGAGATGGTGCGTCGGCACCGGAACATCTCCTCAGACCCAACATGACCATACCTGGCAACCATAACCTAGCACCAAAGCCCTTGAGGCTCCAAAATGAAGCGTACCGCATGACGGGCAATGATGGCCTCGCACTTCGCCCGAAGAGACTGTACTCTGAGACCTCTCTCCTAGAGGGGCCAGCAAATACTCTCCCAGGCCACCAAATGCACCCCATACCCCCTCCTCCCCCCCCCCCCCCCCCCCCCCCCCCCCCCCCCCCCCTTCCCTCAAGGAACCCCAAAGGAAGCTCTGGAGGAGCCGTTCAATCCTAACCAACACCGTCAATGGTATCACTGTGTTGGCCATGAGGTAAACGGGCATGAAGCTCAGCACAGACCTGACTAGGGTCAGTCTACCCATCATAGAGAGGGATGTAGCTCGCCACCCCTCTAGCCTGCTCTGAACCCGCTGCACAAGGCCAGAGCACTTGAAAACTTGCAGCCTCCTACCAGTAATAAGTACCCCTAGGTAGCTCCAAGCTCCCTCTTGCTCTGACATCTCGAGGATCCCCCTTATCTCCCTGCGAACGCCGCACTCCGTCCTAGGGCTAAACTTAATGGAAGACTTCAAAAGATTCACTCGCTGCCCGGATACTGCACAATATTCAGTCAGCACTCTTTTAAGAGCTCGTGCTTCCCTTGTCTGTGCCCTCACCACTAAAAGGAAGTCATCGGCGAAGAAAAGATGGGAAATAGGTCTGGCTCCTAGGGCAGAAGCATAGGCTACCAGGGCCCGAGTAGCAACAGTCGCTCGTAAAGTCCTAGACAGCACATCCGAGCACATAATAAACAAGAATGGGGATAAGGGACACCCCTCCTCAGCCCCATAGTAGAACGAAAGAAACGGGATGGCGTGTCATTATCAAAATAGAGAAACTAGGCCCTTGAACACATCCCATCACCCAGTCAATCCAGGTCCTATGGAAACCATAACTCTCCAGAGCGCGCCTTAGAAAACTCCATCGGATCCTATCGTAGGCTTGCTCCATATCCAACTTGATCTCCATCAAGCTTCGCCTCCTCGATGCCCTCCGGAGATCCCACATCATTTTCTGGGCGATCAAACTATTATCCAAGATATACCTTCCTCCCACAAACGCCCCCTGTTCTTGGCAGATAATAGCCGGCAACAGTGGCTTCACCCCTCCCACTAGAATTCTTGCCACAATCTTGTACAAAGTTATGCATAAGCTAATAGGCCTAAAGTGGCTCGGCTCGGCCGCATTCTGGCGCTTCGAAATCAAGGTAACATAGGTAGCCTTCCATCCCTCCGCCATCTTTGCCCGTTCAAAAAAAAACTGTATTGCATCAATCCCTGAACTCCAGATGATACTCCAGTATTTCCCGAAAAAAAAAGAGGAGGGAAGTTATCCGAACCCGAGGCCTTGTCTGCCTCTAGAGACCAAACCGCCTCTTGCACCTCCCTATCTAAAACAGGTCAAACCAGGGCTTCATTGTCCTCATCGCCTATTACCACCTCGGGTCTTGGGAGGCGACCAGTGCCAGCGGAATCACCCTCCTCCATCCATTTGGATCTAAAGAAGTCGAGTAACATCCCTCGGACAATCGACTCACCCTCCACCCACTGCCCCCCCCCCCCCCCCCCCATCTCGCAAGGACCTAATCATACCTCTTTGCCTTTTAATTATAGTCGATTAGTGGAAGAAACTGGTGTTACGATCTCCTTCACTGGCCCATTGTATTCTGGACTTTTGTCTCAAAAAAACCTCTTGTTGTCGTAGAAGTGAGTGGTGAGCAGCAAGTAGTCCCCGCAATCCTACCATATCGGATCCCTATCCTACCACGCCACCCTGATCCTCCCTATCCTGCCCATCCCATTCACGGCGCGAGGCCTTGATTGGTTCCTTTGACAACTCAATCACTTTCGAAAACCGCCGCCGTAACAGTTCGTCCTCGGCTCCCAACGGCGAAGACGTAACCCAAGGGCCCGGTCTCCACCGAACCCCAGAATCCCCCCCACGGCCTGGGTGCACAGGGTTGTCGCCCTTAGCGATCCCCGCCGCCTGCTTCCAAAGGAGGAGGAGGAAGATGCAATAGAAGCGTACGTACCTGCTTGCCGATCCATTGGGCGCATGGGCAGAGTTGGCCGCGACCCCCTCAACCTTCCACCACCACCTTCCGCAACCAGTCTGGGATACCATAGATAACGCACAACTGGGACGCCTCTAGGAAGTCTCATACACAGCCCCGAGACCACCTTCCACTGCCTCGTTCACCGCAAAATCCTCGCCGAGCAGTCGCGGCCCACCTCAACTAGCCGTTACCTCTTAGAGCACCACCGGGAAGTTAGCCGTTGAACTTGTCACACAATTGCCGGAGTTTCTCACACCAGCCGTTACCACCTCCTATTCGCATGGCTTTTGTGCAACTATTGCACTCCAATTTTTCCTTTCCAAAAACTAAAATTTGTGACATTTGTAGCAAAAATGAAAACGACAGTGCAAGAGAATATTTTTTTATAGAACTATATGGACAACAATGCATATGCTCTAGGACAATGTGCTGAAGTCAAGTTAAGGGTTGGAAGATGCACTAGATGGCCTCTATATACTTGGACTTGGAAATGAAAATTGCTGGCTGTAGGAACACCAAATTATTAGTTAGAATACCATGATAGAACCCTTGAAAAGTAGAAGTGTTCCAAGCAAAATGCCCACAGATAACACAGTCATATAATTGGAAATACTAGAACTAACAAAAGGAAAGAGCACGCCTTGTAATGGAGGAAAAATTAACATCTCATATCATACCAATCATCTGCCATGGCTAGATAAAGTCATGGTCTCAAACCGTGCAAGGGTAGTTGAGCCCAAATAAATACTAAGCTAGCCTTAATCCCAAACTAGTTGGGGTCAATTAAGCCTGAACAAGCACAATGATGCTTGCTATTATCCTTCATTGGTAAAGTTAGGGTCCACAGGATGAATGTGCCCTCCATCCTTGGAGCTCAGATGGCATTACATGTTGTGTTTCTCATATTTCTTTCTGATAGCAAACATTGACTGTAATCTGATGAAAGCATGCAGGAGATTCTTAAAACTTCGAATTGTGTATATCTCAGATTGACATAGACAATCAGCAGAAATTTTTTTAAGATGCAATTTCCTCACAACAACATAACCAAAACTAACAAAAAGAACCCGAATCCAAAACTGTGACAGGAAAGAAATGACCAACTAGATAACATAATCAATCAAGAGCCACTTCAATAACAAGGAGCTACTAGAAAATCAAGTTTCCTTTGCAGCTTGTCTACTCTTTCTCTGATGAACATCCCAGTTATACACTCGAGCGACGGTAACCTGCATAAACATAATTTCATATCATCACAAAATAATATGTAGAAATTGGTAAACAAAAATCAATGACATTTGTTTCTGCATAGATTCACTAGGGAGACAAGGAAGAAACATGAATTTATGAAAGAAAGAAGAAATATAATTGAACAGGTGCTACCTGAGTAATGGTCACTTGATCCCTCAAGAACTGCAAATCAGCAACAAGGACTTCTAAACTGGCTTTAGCATTTTCTAAGTTCTTTTGTAGAAGGGCCTTGGCCTTAAAGAAAACATAAGGGTCAGCACCAAACTAGGTTCTTTAATTCTAGATCTAAAAAGTCATAAAAATGCATGTGAATGGAACCATATACAAGATCCTTTGAACCAACCTCTTCACAAGAATACTCTAGCATGACATTTGCTCCCAACCAAAGGCACACTGAATCAGTATCCTCTATTCTTGCTCGTGAATAAATGCCCTCAGATACCTCAAAATCAGTAATCAATGCCTGCATAGAGCATTTAGGAGACCAATTGTATGAGATTAAGCTTCAAGTAATATATGAGTGATGAAAGGGTCATGAAATGAATACTTTGTCAACATATTGACGAGATTCTCATGTATCAAATAATCATGAGAAGTGACAGGAAATTGGTTAAATATAAGCAGCATTGTGTTTATGTTTCTTCATTTTTTTTTGCTACAACAGATAACTCACACAATTCTAGTGTGAATACCTTCAAAAAAGTCAAAAAGTAATAAGTCACGGAGCGCTCTAGGCAGCTCCGTCACACTAGTCTAGAGAACTCCCCAGAGTAATTTGCCACAAATGAAGCCATGTCTCTTTTTACTACATCAAGACAATCATGAGAACCAGGACACAATTATCATTTAATATTAAAAATATCTGGTCTTAAGGCTATGAATTAATATCAAGCCCATGACATTCCCAAGTTGGATAATAGAACTTAACAGATAATCATTAGAGGAAAGTGTCAATAATTATGGATGGCTCACTTCAAGAAAAGTATCTCGGTTGGCTCTTCAAATAATAAATCTTTCTTTATGGAGGTTCATCGGGAGAGAAAGGATTTCTATTTACTTTGTGTAGCACACCCTTATCATAAAACACTCGTACGGACTGAAAGAACGAATTCCTCTCAGCCAACTCAAGAGCAGGCGGGTAGTGCGACCTTAGTGACCTAGATTCCTTCAAATATTTCGTACATTAATAAGCATGAAATGTCACACAGCTTTCCAATCACAGGATTCAGGGTGATGAAATTCTATTGTTCTCTTGATTCAGCCACTGGCAAATAGTCAAATATAGTGGAGAATTAGCCATTTACGGATAAGGAGTCAAGTTAATGATGCATTGAAGTCAAGGGTGATGCGGTTCAACATGAGAAGATATCCTGTAACATCTTGCACCAACAGTTTCAACCTTCCTATACATCATGGTACATCAGGTAGTGAAAATGCCACTTTAGGAACTGGTACTTTATGCCATCATTGAAGCTTCTTTGACCTCTATGTTCGTATCTTAAAAAAAGAAATAGTTTTTTTAACAAAAAAAGAAACTTAACATTAAGTTCAAAGAATAATATGATATGGTTACATTGCCTTTTGGTTTTTTAGCTTGGGATCATCACATTTGGTATGAGGATTGGGCCATGATCTAAAGCTTCATTTGAAAGAAAATGTTATCCTCCTACCAAGTTTCATGAACTAAAGTTTCATTTGGCATAACGATTGATCCAAAGTTACATGGACAAGTTTTAAATGGTAACTGAAGTTTGTATTTGGACATTTATATGCATCTGTTCATGATAAAGCAGTAAATAATGGAAAGTGTGCTAAATAAAATGTTTTGCTGCAATAGTTTGCTCTTCCAAGCATAAGGTATTTTCATTAAGTTCCACATAAATCATGTTTGCTAGCTTTTTTTTTCATTTATATCTTTTAATAACTCAATTCTTCAGGTCTAGACAGTTTCAGATTAAATCAGCCAATGTGAAATGACATGGCAGAAACATTTCATACCACAACTGGCCAATATGTACTTGGAGAACTGTACCTACAATGAACCTCCATGGATCACAAATTTAAAGATTCAGCAGATGTAAAACAAACTATAAAACAATCAACTGACATTTCAGGAGGATAAAATAAACAATAGGGTGCAGTGAGAGGTACGCTAGAATGCTCATATGACATGAAGTAAACATCCTACAAGTATCTTTGCCATCTCGGTACCGGACCCCATACCGGCAACATCCTGGTACAGTGTCGGTACGTCCTATATGGCGGTTGGTTTGCCGTACCAATACTCAATCTGGCCCCCATATTGCGTACTGGTTTGGTACCGGTATGGTACATCCGGTATGCACCGGTACCGATCAGTACAGCATACCACGATCTGTCTCACAAATTATAAACAGAAAAGAGCAATATCATGTCAAACAAAGATACAAACAGTCTGGACAGGCTTCCATAGAACATTCAACAATTGCAGGCAATGTATTGGCTTTTGTGTAAAATCACAACAACAACCCAAGTTGACAAAAGTATAAACCTATTACAAAATTAAGTCTATAAATGGATGTCAAATAAACAAGGATTCCTCTTGAAATGGATGCCATGATGGCATTTCACATAACATTGATGTTTTTGACAAACTTTTGAAATCAGATTATAAGAGAAGAGATTATTTCATTATGTGCAAATCAAATGCATCCTCATCCCAAAAAAAATAATATCAGCCAGAAACAGGCTTGATGATATAACAATTAAATTTTCTGGAATGCTTCCATCTCAACAACAGAATTCTAACATAAATATGGAAGAAAAAATTCAAAATTTCTGAAACGAACCTCACCAGTACCCTTCTTAGCTTGTAGAGTGGCGACAATATCTAAACACTTCTCAATATCAGGGATTTTAGCCTGTAGTAATAAAGGAAAGAAATCACTTCCAATTGTTGCACAGAAGTTTTCATCAAAATAAATCATCAATAAAGATGTCATGATGGGATTAAGTCACTTATTCCTGGCAAAGCCTCAACTCAGCTGGCTCTCAGTGACACCAAGAATAACAGAATTTTTTTTTATTTTGAAGAAAGTATTATCTGATGACCATCACAAATCATATATCTATATAATGGATTAACTTAAAGGTAAGTGCTGTCAATCTAAAAGATTAAGGGGAACCCTGAATTGAGCTTGCAAACATAAGATAAGTCACAAATGTTCCCACAGGTAAGCACAGTATAAGTTGATTCAAAGCATTCACATCAACAATTTTCATGTAGAAAGAAGCCAAAGAAGAGAAAAGCACCTGAAGATCCCTTTGCTGTGCTAGAAGTTTCATTTCCACAATCTTGTACTGCTGAAGCCTGGAGGGGGGGAAAAGGTTGTGAAAAAGCCAATCTAACGACATAATAAGGACATATCAGAGTATTGATTTATTCTTCATAATAAACCATGCATTGATCAAAGAAAGAAACAAGAAAAACATGAAAAGAATTATACTTTATTCAGAGAAATATTATTATAAATTTATAGCCTATCCTTTAAAATCTTGAGAGTTGATACTATAGTTAACTGAAGTTGTAATTACACATCGTTTAAAAAAGATTATGAAACTATGAAAGAAGCATGATTCTACCCCATAAGCATGCATTACCATTTACAGCTTTGCTTTGGAACTGTGGAAGACAAGATATATCTGAAACACAACTAAAATGTTATGTTTGGTATTAGGCAATGCTTTTTCTGCAGTATCTCAGATAAAAGATAGAAGTGTCATCTAAAAAGTCATAGCGGAAGAAAAAAAAAAAAAAAACCAGATAGCAGAAAATCGGTTGAATACTCCAGAGGACAACTGAGATAACTTACTTCAAGCAGCATTTGCCACTTTTATCCATAATAATTTACTGCCAATTAAAAATGAAAGGAGAGGGGTTCCTCTGTGAAGATACCTGATCTAGAAAAAAAAATAAGCAAAAAAAAAAGATTATAGCGTTTTCTTTTTATCAGTAACTGTTTATGCCCATGCAGTTCTGAAATGTAGTGTAATATTGTTTTTGTTTTTCAGCACATCAACCATCTTAGGTGATACAGCAAAAGAAGGTTCCTATAAGTCAAACCAGGTTTCATGAACATAGAGGTATCTTTTATTAGGACATGGCACCAAAAAACCTTTGAATGTATGCACTAAAGACATTTCTTTTGGTGCACACTACAATTATAAACTCTATGAACAGTGATAATGAGGATCTTGCTTGCATTTAGCAAGCTTTTCAATCTTAGAGCTTTCACCCTTTCCATACATCATCCAAGTCCAACATGAAACAGCAGAAATTTGTAAGGAATAGTGTCCTTGCAGATTAAGGTTTGATATTTTAAGATGTCAGCAATTGTTGTAGTCAGCCCCCACTAGCCCCACTTCAATTGCTAATGTCCAACACTCTCCTAGGAATGCAACACCAACAATCAAAGTGCACCACATAGGTGTTCCATTGCAAGAAGGTATGAGATGTGGAAACCAAAACAAGCACAACAATGCAACACAGCAATTTACATGGTTCACCCACAAAGGACTATGTCCATAGGCAAGCCGGCAAGTGTGAATCCATTATCAAGATGAAGAGATTACATCAAGAGAGGTTTAACACTCCTTCTCTACAAGTAATGGTGAAACCTGCCCTCAACATCTTCTCACACCCATGCAAGAACAAGCACTGCTTCACAATACTCGCCCATAACCCCGAAAAATACAATGAAGGAATCCCAAGAACCTTGAGAGAAACCCTAAAAATTACCCCAGTTCCCAGCCAGTGGGAATTGGACTTGTCCATGTCCCACATGGGTTTTTCTTTCCCATAAATATGAAAATTTTATTCCTATGGGAAAGCTACTCTCCCATCTCTCTCCTTTAAAAAACTCCTACCAAACATAAGGCATTTCTCCATTTTCCCGTTCACCCCACTTTCCTCCCTCCTCTTCCTGTGAACCGCATGAGTCCTGAAAGTAATCCCTTCTAAAAGAGAGGAGAAAAACCTTGTAGAGAAACCCACACCCAAGTGTTTAAGACAACCCCTCTCCTTAGCTATCCAAAACTCTCCATACACTAAAGTTTGAAATCCGCATCACCAAGATTGCCCTTACAACAAATAATACGTACCAAACTTTAGCATATGAAGTGTATGTGGTGATTTCATATCGCCAAAATTTAAAGCAACACAAAATTTAAGTAAATAATGAGAGAGAAATCAGTGTTCCAAAACCCACCATTCAATCCCATATCAACAAACTTCCTCCATCATTTTCTTTTCCTTTGAGGATCTTGCTGCATCCTTTTACGGTAAGCCTAATTGAATATCATGCAGAAATAATGAAACTTGATAAAAACAACTTGCACGTCTCAGCATTCCATTTATCATTAGTGGAAATTAAAGCATTTACCTTATTGAGAAGAAATTTCCACCAAACACTGTCATACGAAAATAAACTTCTGAAATCCAGAATAACCAAGGAGAAACATAACAAGAACCACTCAAAGATTTAAGACAGATCAAAGAAAAGCAACAGAAGCTAGTTATCCAATCAGCTTAATAAGAAAGGAAAAACAGAGATTCTTAGAGAAATCCAAGACCAAGAACTTGTAAAACCTAGATCGAAAGATGTAAACCAACTTGATTCTTTAATGATTGAAGAGAAATCGATAGAGCAGATCGATCGGGGGAAGGATGAGGATTAGGAAAAGACGGACCTTTCTTGGAGGAAGGCGAGGGAGGAGTTGACATCGAGGCCGGATTGCTTGAGATAGGTCTCCACGTCATCCACGAAGGAAGCGGCCGGGATGCCCCTCCGCTCCGCGACGCCGGGGGAGGAGGAAGAAGTAGAAGCCGCCATTAACGAGGAGAAGAGGGGACAAGAGAGAGACGAACAAGTAATCGAGATGACTCGCCCAGTTCCTCTTAGGCCTCTCTCTCCCTCTCTCTCGGGTCTCGAGGGTTTCTTTCCCGAGAACTGGAAGCAGGGGACCGTGTGAGTCCGCTACGCGATAAAGAATTTTGTGGAAGCTTTTTGTGATCAAGATCGGAAAATCTGGATCATTCGATCGGCGGTACCATGGTAATTAATTTGACATAGAGTCGGCGAAACGAATGGTAATACGCCGAGTTGATGTTAGACGAAAACAGCAGACTGTGAATCTAGGCCGTTCAATATGCGGTACAAATGGTTGGGCTTGAACGAAGTGCACTAGAGGCAATCACTCATGGCTGAGGTAGTTCCACGCATGCCTCATCTGAGTGGAGGCTTGTTCAGTTTTCATAAAGGAGCCCATCCTCGAGTTTTTTCAACATCAACTTCAATGAGTACATGTTAGATGGTGGCAAAAGGAGATATGCTGAAGTGCTGACTTCGTTATCAGAGATCTGAACTCCAGAGTAGTTATTGCTAGTGGGTACCAGATCTTCGACATCTCGATCTCGAAGGCTAAACTGAGAGTGACATGGGTCAGTTTGTGCTATGCTCGGCACATGGTGCGAGTTGGAGCAGTTATGTTTGAGGGTGATTCGGCTACAGTGATCGTTGGATCTAAAAAGGCACCAATGGTGTGGATGGCACCATGTTGTGGGTTAGAGCAGTTATACTTGAAGGTAATTTGGCTACAATGATCGTTGGATCCAGGAAGGCACCGACGGTGTGGGTGGCACCGTATTGCGGGTTAGAGCAGTTATGCTTGAGGGTGATTCAGCTACAGTGATCGTTGGATCGGAAGGCACTGATGGTGTGGATGGGTGCCACCCCTTGCTTCGAGATATTCGGGCCATGGTTAGTGGCAGTGTGACGTTCTAGGCCAAGCACGTTTACAGAGAGGCTAATAAGGCCGCGGACTGAGTGACCTTCTGTGTAGCCAATCACTCCGTGGGGGCCCTGTGGGTTGGAAAAAGAAACTGCTTAGAGTACTCCATAATTTACTATTTTTTGATTTTTTTTGGATATGTGTATTCGTACTAAAATCATTTAAATCATTAATTTTAGAAAAAAAATGCCGTACAAATTTGTGCAAAGTCGCCTAATTTACATATTTATTTGCTTTAGATTAGCCGGCATCGCATGGATACTTCAGCAGTGAGTTTTTTTCCTTTTCTCAGAAGGTTTGATTTTTGCATGAAATATCTATTTTAGTTATTGATTTTGCAAGAATTTTTTTTTTTATTTTTGCAAAGTAATACATCCCCTTTGTTCTGGATCTTTGTTCTGGATTGAGCAATAGTGCCCAGTTGCAGTATTACCCAGTTGCAATTAGCCCAATTACCTTGTGGGCCCACCCAACAAACGATCAACTGAGGAGGCCCAAATTGCTCACCACATCCCCCCGTCAGAGATTTTAAAGCATTTTCACAGATGGTGTTAGGGAGACCGACTCCATTGAGTTAATGAAGCATACAAAAAGAGTGGAAATGAATATAAGTGAGTCTTATAAGTGAGGCTTAATTTTGCTTATGAAACCTGATTTAAGTGTATGAGAGTGCTGAATGACCTAGCCCAAGTTGATGTAGTAGTAGTCTTTGCCAAGTCTGCGAATGGGTAGAGTTGAATCTAATCATCAAAATAACATATTCCAAACGATTATATCATTGCTATCTATCAGATCCAATTCTCTCAGGTCCATACCTTACCATGTTAAGATCTAGGAATACATATTTTTTTATTTCCAATGGTTGGCCTTAAGGTTGATACCTTGGTACATTTTTACCCAGTAACATTTATTTCATTGTGACTTGCACCCCTTTGCTCCCATACAAGCTCCAATTGGCGTCTCCTGTCGTTGGAACATATATAGAGTGATAATTGCTGATCTTTTTTTCTTTGTATATAGAGTTTATCAATGATCTGATTCTAAGACAGCTGCAGAGAGAGAGAGAGAGGGAGAGAGAGAGAGAGATCAAAGCTGACATTGCAATCCATGTAATATGAAATACATGGACTGTCTACATATTAACAAAATATTAATGAAACATTTCCAGCTTGATATGAATGAAATGCAATATTACACATCTCTTTAGATACCACCTTACAAATTGGAACCGCAAAACCTACAGTAACAATGTCATGGAGACAAGAAAAATTATATATATATATATATATATATATGAAGAATAGAGTAGCAATTCTTGTCTGGGCTTCTGTAATTTCAAAAGAGGATTAGACGCCAGAATCCTCTGGTGACAGCACAGTAACCATGATCTGCATCACCTTCACTTGCATTTGTAGGCACATGATGTAGTCTGCTGCCTCACGAAGGAGCCCTTCAAGCCCCATGGACTCCGACGTCTCACCATTCGGCAGGAGACGTTGGAGCTTCCTGATCTTCCTCTCGATGCAGCTCGCGGGCTTTCTAGAACCTTCTAGAAGGACCCGTTTCTTCTTCCATATCATCTGCCTTCTCGCCCATGCAACGGTGCCGCCACCAATCCTCTCAGTCCTTGCCATCCTCTTCCTTCTTCTTAGTGCATGGCGCTGCATGGCTTTCATCAAGAGCGATCCAGTTTGCAACCGGTTTGCTCCAACCCACCTCGCGGTCATGCCATTGGAGTTGAGAGCTAAAAGGAGGGAATGCAGAGAGGCTACCATGGGTACAAGGTTTTGAATAAGACTTTGTTTTCCTTTTCCAGAACCTTGGTTGCTAGGTGAGAGACAACAATGGCGTCAGAGAGAGAGATTTGGCTTTGGGAAGGGGAGAAGACCCTTGTATATATATATATATATATATATATTGAGAACAAGGAGAAGTGACCCAAAAACACCATATGTGCATGGGACTGATCATAGCCATAGGGAAGGAGGGAGGAAGGTGGCATGAAAAGGGCTCACTTGTAGCAAAAGTCATGTTCTCCTAGCTCAATGCACATGCACCCACATGGTTCCTTCTTGCTTTCCACTCCTACCCCCTCTCCTAATCCTAGACTCTTCTCTTTCCCTTTCATTTTTCTCTTTTCTCCTCATTACAACACCCTGGATTATTCCTTCTCCCTTTCACATTCAGTGTATTGTGATGTGGACCTGGGTCTTCATACCACCACCATTCCAGCTCAAATAGAAGTGGCAAGAGGGTCCACTTTAGCAAGGTGGAACAAGGAGGGATGGCATGGTGGTTAGACAACTGGGCTTGTGTTTCCCCACAGGGAGCTCATTATAGCCTCCACTTAAAAGATATCTTATGCTTAGGCTTGCATGCTTGTCAATGCATGTAGCGACAAGGGAGTAGGAATACCATAACCTTCTTAGAATTGGGATAAGGATGGTAGGATTATGAGAAGGCACTCGTTTTAAGGGGAAGGATTACATTACAATGCGTGTCTGCCGGAGAGAGCTAGCATTGCATGCTTTGTAGACACGCAACTTCTGTCTTTGAATTGTTTAATGGGAAGAATGGAGGAGATCTAGCTATTGGAGTGATGGATTCACATGTGTTGTTTGACCTCATTTCGATCAGAGACTTAATAAATGCATGATTAAGCAAGCATCTTTGACAATTAACATTGGTTAGGTGGATAAACGCAAGGATATTTGATAATTTCCTTCCCACAAGATGCAGTGATTTACATGAAAAACAGTACTTGGTATCCATGTTCATACCAATATAAAGAATCTAATGATCAAAAGGTTTAACAATGCTTCTTAGCCACCATGTGCACTTGGTCCATGTTGCATGTGAAGGATAAGTGCCTTGGATCTATTCTATGGTTGTAACAAAAAGTGACACGCCAAGTTACATCAGATAGGCTCAATCATGACATCAACTGCACTATGTGGCAAAGCACAGTACCTCGCTATTAGGTCACATGACCTAAGACTAAGTTGGCATCCTAATGATATATACTAGTTAGTAATTCTTAATTCCACGGCTAGTACCTTTAGAGCTGCCTTATTTCATCCCGCGAAGTTCTTTTGTTGGGTTTGTTGCAAGCAATGGATATCCTTAGACTTTGTGGGAAGAAGCATTTTTATTTTAAAAAATAGAGTAAATTACAAAAACTACCTTGAGATTAGAAGTAAATTACACTTACACTCAATAATATAAAAAACCTATACTTACCCTCCTGAGGTTTATTTTTATCCAATACTTCAATCCATAACTTAACAGAATATTAATCAAATCGTTAACTTTTAATGAGACCCAAATGCCACGACAGAAAAATTTTTAAAAATAACAAAAATAACCTTTTAAAAATCTTCATGAGGTTTATGTTTATCACACTCATATCCAATATTTATAAAAACCTATACTTACACCCACTTAAATTGATAATGCTTGAAAAACCATTTATTTATTGTAAAAAGTCAAAACCTCTATAAGAAAATAGGCTCTTCTTTTACTTTTCCGACTCTCAGAACTCTTCGAAGTATTACATTTCAAGAGTCTTCTTCTCTCCGAGATTAAGCGGCTAGGAGTTCATTTCTGCTTCACCACTCCACCACGAGTGTCCTTTCTCGACGAACAACCAACAACAAGCTCTCTTTTCAACCGACATCCGACGACGAGTATCTATTTGTCCAATATTGTAGACATGATTCTCTAACATTGTCGCTATGAATGAGAATTTCTATATCTATATATGGAGTTATAATAGCTCTAACAACCTATCATCAAAAGGATCCAACTAAATATGTGCATGAGAACTCTTCTTTTTGGAGGTTGCATCAGTTGCAGTTCTATAGTCTTGCTTGGACCATAAATAGGCTAGCTCAAGCGACAAACTCTAGATGATAGTTTCCTGCAACAAAAAATTTTAAAGGCATCCACCTGCTTGAGAGATCTAGATTGTTTTTCTCTTGGCATATGGCTCTTTTCTGATAATTCATCAAGAGCAAACTCAGACCCATGGTGCCTTATGGTTGTGCTCCTCCTTGGGTGGATGTTATATCACTTAAGGTAAGAGTTTGGTCATTTTTTAAATTTTTTCTGATGCGGCATTTAGTCCCATTTAAGTTAATGGTTTGGCTAATATTCTGTTAAGTTATGGATTAAAGTGTTGGATAAAAACAAACCTCAGAAAGATAAGTGTAGATTTTTCAAACTATTGGATGTAAATATAATTTACTCCTAATCTTATGAGGCTTTTTGTAATTTACTCATCATGTAGGGACAATTTTAATTTTTCATATAAGATAAATGGATTACTACTGTCGTTAATTTAACTGAGTGTAAATGTAGATTTTACAAATTAGTGGATATAAGTGTGTTAAACGTAAACCTCAAGAGGGTTTTTGTAATTTGCTCAAAAAATTATAAAGACACCTCTTCAAATTTGTATCGATTATACTTAGACACTAAAAGTTTAAAAAGTTTTAATTGGCCATCAAAACTTTATTTTTATTGCAATGTATCCCAGCTATCTATATGGATCCTCACACCACTAATGGAGTAAAAACAAAAACAAAATACCCTTGATTTAGAGAGGCCGGATGGTGGCTTTCAGGTGATTTCAAAGCGCACCATCCCTGAAATTCATCTACTCGCATAGATCTTGAAGCGCTTCATCCTCTATCATTCATCTGCCTACACATATCTCAAAACCCTCTATTCTCCATCATCAGCCACTTGCACGAATCTCAAAGCACTCTACCCTTCACTATTCATCCGCTTGCACGGATCTTAGAGCACTCCATTTTTGTCATCTATTTGCGCACAGATCTCAAAGTGCTCCATCCTCGTTTATTTACTTGTACATATCTCAAAATATTTCGTCTTCTGTTATTCGTCCGCTCATACAGATCTCAAAGTATTCTGTCCCTTGTCATTCATCTGCCTATACATATCTCAAATCGTTCCATCCTCTATCATCCATCCATCTACACAAATCTCAAAGCTCTTCATCTTATGTCATTTATCCACCTACACAAATCTTAAAGCTCTCCCTTTCAGCTCACGCCAAAACCAGAGTCCCTTGCTAAGTTAGTGCAAAGGGTATTTTTGAAATTTTACAAATGTTTAGTTATTAAGTGACCTCACATGATAACATTTTGTAATGAAAGTAGACGGCTTAACCATATTGCAATAAATTTGAAAGTTTGGTGGCTAATTGCCAATCGACATTTTTTAAACTTTTGAGTTCTAAATATAAATAGCCCAAACTTAAAGAAGTATCTCTATAATTTTTCTTTTTATTTATTAAGATACGGAATACTCTCCCGCACATTTCTCCTACCAATGTTATTTTCCCAATATTCATATGCTCCCATCTAAACAAGGCAAAAAATTTCAACTATTTTAAAAACCAGTACTCTGATAATAAACAAAAGAACAAGGTCATTCTTATGAAAATCATACGGCAAGACAAAAAGAGGATAATGTCTAGAGAAGTGTCTTAAATGATCATTGATACATAATGGATTCAAACTCCACATCACCTAATCACGAAGATGGTAGCTATCAAATAAGACGTATGACATGCAATGCCCTGTTTGATTGCCATCTATCTCCGTGATCAGATGATATGGTAGCCATCCAACATTGTACTGGCAAAATTTGCACCATATAGGATCCGAAAACGGCTCTTTCTTTTGCCATAAGAACAGTGACTTTTCAACATCTCATGGAAAATCATGACATCAGCTCAAAAGCCTAGATATAAACTACAAGAAACCTTATGGGATATCAGTGGTTGAAAAAAATCAACAAGACACAAGTATTTGAATCATAAGGCAAATAGTTGATCTCAAATATAAGGCAGATAATTCTCTTTAGGAGATGCCATGATGAATGATGGATTTAGTTATTCCAAAGCTATGTTACCAAAACCAAGCAACCAAACAAAAAGTCACTCAAGAGAAACATCAATGATGAGCACTATCACTAGTAGACACAGAAAATTCTGCCGCAAGGAGCAGTCAGCCACTAAATTATTGGCACTTTGGCTTTCTTCTTATGGGTATGAATGCTGTCTCATATTGGCCTATTCCTTCCCTCAGCAAGCCAAAGCATAATCATTTGTTTTGAGAGAGATCCAACCCTAATTTCTATCACTAACAACAGCATTTTCAACCTCTTCAGCACTAAAGATGGACCATGCATCCCTATTTATCAGGAAAAGGTGACAGCTTCCACTGATGTACACATTGATTTCTTTCAGAAAAGCTATTTGGAATTTTGGTGCAAGAAGACTGATGGCCTTAGCTGCTGGATATTAACCATCCAGGAGAGCCCCTTACAACTACAAGGCTCAATCAATTCCCTAGAAGAGTAAAAATGCACTTCCTTAGACATGTGCCTTACTTGAACAAATTGGGTAAAATTGGACTAGTGGATTATGCTTTAGTTACTCTTGTATTCCACTTCAGGTTGGCTCAGCTTCTCAGGGGGTGACCAAGAAATGGTGCCTAACTCTGCGAAAATGTCCACCGTGTTCAATTGCATTACATAACATTGCCGACTTTAAGCGGGCCATGCCCTAGAGTCCGTTGATTTCGATCGATAGTAACACGTGGTTGGCTCTAGGTTGATCATGTACATCACAACATGAAATTTTGTATTTTTTTGCATGGTTGGCTATGTGAAATCATGGTTTTCTCATTGTTGTCGACGCGATATGAGTGGCATGTGCAGAACCTCACAATTGAGCATGAACTTCCTTAAGGCCTTGTCACTTCATAACTAAATGTTCCAGTTAAGTGTATTGAAATGCTACCATAGTTCATTCAAAGTCATGATGATTGGATGCCTGATTTATTAATTGGAAACCTTAATTTCCTCAAAAGTTTATTCCTCTGAAAACCTAATTTCCTCTTGGTGGTTGCAAACATGTTTTGATTATGAGTCTAGATCCTCTCCAGTTTGGGTGAGGCTAGAGATCCACTCTCCTTATCACTGCTAGTGTTTTATCCAAGTTCTACATAGAACCCAATCAATCATGACCGTCAAAGAAGGCACAGATAATGATGATTGAATGATCAGACCTCTCCATTTCAATTCCAAACTGGAGAGAAACCCAACTATTTGACTAATCTCACAAAATTCCAACTAGCCAATGATATAACTGACAGCATGATCGATAATTAATAAGCCTTCTTATGATTTGATGGTAAAATTTGACAAGAAAAATATAGAAGTATTTTCATCTTAGGAAGGTGACATCTTTTTTGTCCTAAGGATTAGATCTTTAATTGGATGCACGAAATAATGAAAATTGTTAGTAGAAATTGTTAGTAGATCTTAAATAAATTCACTTTACATGGGATGCTGATGAACATGCCATAGACTTGGTTGATATCTACTACAATGAATGCATGTCAAAGGCTGGTTAAAGAAGCAAAAGGCTTCGATATTGGATTTATACCTAGCCAGTTTTAGAAAAGTGCTACAAATTAGAAAATAATTTTGGAGATTAATAGCTATAATGTCTAGATAGATTAGAAAGAATCGACATCAAGATCAGTCAGACATCGTATCCAATTAAGAGGCATATTGTAGAGACTATTCTTTATTCTTCCAATTATTTTTCAGATTTGCACCAAACCAAAATACTAGCATATTATGGAGAATATCCTTTATTTATCATTTGTAAAACTCTAATGTTAACACTTTTGTGGTCAGGTTCAAGAAGTCCCCCAAAATATCTAGCCATGGTAATGGGTATCAAATTTTTATTTATTTATTTTTGAATTCAAGAGTTTTTTATTGTTGCTTCTTCGATCTATTTTACTACTTTATTATTTGGTAGATCCTTTTTCTTACAGAGAAAAATCACAGTGACCACTAGGAGCAAACAATTAGATCTTATGCATGCAACTTATCATCTAATTTTATATGAAGACTATTTATTAAAAGACTTTTTTAAGTAAACTTGAAAAAAACAAAACTCTCACCTCTTGGAAGAAACATCACATACTAGCTCAACACATTTGATACCTTTGTTGAGTTTTGGCTTGAACATAGGATCAGGTCTCTCTCTCTCTCTCTCTGTAGTTGGTCTCCATTTTATTTTGAAGCTATTGCTGGTCCAATTTGGTATCCTTTGCCACTACGCTCTTACCATATGGAAGGATCTAATTCAAAGAATATGTGGTGCCCTATCATTTATTAATCGTGCACATCCATCCACGTGTAAAATCCAGCGGATCTAACGGCGGATGTCGGAGGCGCACCGGACAGGGTATCTCCCACCACGTCGGGTCTCAGCTGGGAGAATATTTAATCGTCAAATCGAGCAAGATCACACGTGGCTTGTCTCACCACCCCACTCATGTGCTGGTCCACCACCTACATGAGTATACCGACATCCTGTGTCCCATCAGGCCCTTCCACATCAGGCCATCGGACGGCCAGGAAATCCCAACAACAGGGCCTTCGTGTAGTTGTCTCGTCCAAAAGCTCACTTCCTCAAAACAAGGACAGAGAGATTTAATGATGATGTGTGAATTTCTTAGCCTTGTATAAATATCCAAAATCTTCGATATAAAACTAAACACATGCCCGCATGAACTTCCACATGATGATTGGTAAAAATATACATGCAACGCCTGGCTCCATAAGATATGATCGGAATGTAGCTATATGTTCCTCGAGTCCGAAATCGCCTATATCAAATCAAGAAGGAGAAGGGGATGGAGAGATTAGTTAGCCAGTGGGATGGTGTAATCTATATGTATATGGTTGTAGCTGTGTCATGATCTCAATCCAATTGGACCACATTCCTTCATATGAGATGAAGTTAATTAGTTATATTTTACTATAAGAAAAAAAAACATCTTATAGTCAGTTTTTTTTTTTGCCTTTTGTAATTCCTTTGTAAAACTTCCATCCTCTATGTCTGTAGAAAATGTTGACAACAATTAATCAGCCTAAGGAACAACATAATTAGAGACAACATATGGGGAAGAGTAGGCAACCAAAGAGAGTGGCCTCAGCCTGGTTTTGCTTCATAAAATCGGCAACTTCTCAGAAAATCCTGTAGTAGAGCAGCAGGCATAAAAGCACTGAACACGGCAATCTTTCCTGTTTAGCTGTGGAAACAATGAACAAAAGCAAATAAAAGTAGCTACCGAAATAAAGAAACTTATTAGACTCGAATTCAGATGGAGAAAATTAAACTTTAGACCCCAGAAAAATATAAGTAGATAAAATAGCATCCATGATCCAAGTAAGACTGCCGTATTGAATTTTTTTAGTCTCCGGGAAAATATATATATGCACGAAGGTATCGAATTACATTCGTCCTGAGTCTGTCTTAACTCAGGCCGCTCCCGGGCCGCGAGAAATCAAACCAAAGTGAGAAGTTAGGAGGGAAAAGAAAAAAAGAAAGAAAAACGCAATATACAATAAAATACAACGGAAGGAAAAAGATTAAACTAAGATAATTATGAAAAATAATAAAACGAAATAGGGAGAGCGCTCCGTACGCCGGCCGATCAGCTTGGGTGGTCGCCGACGAGCCGAGCCGATCGACCGGAACCGGAGAGCATCTCGGCTAGCTCGCTCATGGCTCGGACTTGCATCTGGAGAGCCGCGATATAATCCGAAGTCTCTTCTAGAAGCGTCGGAAACGACGCCTTCCGGCATCCCGGTACCAGTCGCCCCAGAACCCTCACCCTCCGCCGGATATCCGGCGCCGACGATCTCCTCCTCTCCGGCATCGCCAGCGCCGCAACCTTTCTCGGCCGGCTGGAGGCAGCGGCGACCCCTGGACGCCGGCGGGACTTGAGGCGGAGCGAGCGGCTGCCGGAGAGGATCGCGCGGCTCCACCGCGTCCGGCCCCTCGCCGCGGCCGCCGTCGCGCGGTCCGCCGCCTCCCGGACGGCCCGAGTCCGCAGCGGCGAGGCCGGCGACGTTCGGCGGAGGCGCCGGAGCGCTTCAAGGAGCTTGGACGAGTAGATCCGGCGCTCGGCGTCGGTCCGCCACCGTCGGGGCGGCGAGGGCGTGCCCTCGCTGCCGCTGCTCCCCCGCTTCCGCTTCCTCCCTCGTTCCTCCTTGACCTCGTGATTCCGGATCGGCATCGGATCCGAAGCCTGAAATCTCCTGCAAGAATCCAGAAAAACAAGCAGAATCCCTGAGAAAAACATCGACAATATATCCCAAGATCGAGAGCCAGAGATATAAATCGGATCAGCGAGGATTCAAAGCTTTCAGAGATCTCCGATTAGAAATCGCAAGCAAAGAGGTATCGATCTGATCAATCTCCCCCCAAGTGCTCCATTTTTTTAATGATTCACCAAAAGAAAGATTCGGATTAAAAGAAAGTAAAAGATAACAGAAAACTTGATCGTAATACCTCCCTGATTTCTTCGATCGACGAAAACGAAGAAATGGGTTTGAATAAAGAGAGGGTGGTATTAAACCCTCTCTCTCTCTCTCTCTCTCTCTCTCTCTCTCTCTCTCTCTTTCAAGGATGTTGCTTCCTTCCCCTTCCCCTCGGATTTATATATACCTCTTCACGTGCGTCGTCACAGGCCGCTTAGTTTTTTTTTTGTTTATTATTAGTTATTTTCTTGATCAACCTAGCTTGGAGTCATGTTATTGTGCTGCTGCTCTTTGAGCGTAGCTAGGTATGTTTTAGTTGGATCACTTGTGGGGAGACCACAAAGTGGTGAAAGAATCAATTGGTGTTCCACCCCCTGCTTGATTCAATCTCGACGCCTTCGATGACAAACAGCGTATCTTGAATCGGACTTAAGTCGTTGTAAAAATGTAAAAAAAAATTTGCCGAGGTAGATCGATTTTAACGGCATGTCTCGAACCGGACTAAGTCATTGTAAAAATGTGAAATTTTTTTGCCAAGGTGGATCGATCTTTCCTATGTATTTGTCATAACTAGGTATCAAATTTTTAGTCTCTTGCACTGTAGATGTATAGGAAGTGATTATTTGCAAAACAATGCATTGAGAGGAGGCCACATGGGTTGCACTTCAATTAGGTGACAATGCCTGTCTTCAGCTCTATCCATTAGCAACCTTGTTGGAATCCATGAGCACCAAGGGGCTCCTCAAAAGTCATCATTTTGGACTCCAAAGTTGACCGGTTCAACTTGCATCTTCCTCGAGTTGATATTTATTGTTACCAAGTCAACTTTAACTCCAAAATTTCACAAAAAACATGATTGGATGGTTAAATATCTCATATACAAATAATTTTGATATTTCATCAAGGTAGAAATTAGAAATCGACAAGCATCCCTTAAAGCAAACACCCTCTTGCGCTTGGTCTTATTGCACATACATGGTCTTTATGCATTCAACTAAGCATGTAGAGGTAAATGAAGATAAAATCTTTTATTTGTTTGCTTGTAAATAAGAACAGCAACTATATATATTTGAATTATTAAAGAAGTATTGCTTATGGGTCCACTAATCACTGTCCTTGTTATGATTTATATCCATCAGAGTGATACTGCTAAAGCGCAGTAGTGTGGTAGATCTCAAATGTTGTAAAAGGATTCTCAAATGTCATTTGACCAACAAACTGATGGTCAGCTTACAGCAGTTCAAACACTGAAAAGATCACCTTCTATGATTGGATTTGACTTGCACCTGGTTATAGATATGCAAACATATAGTAAATAAAAACGACCTGCACATGGTATGAAATATGCGTCATCTTCTTTCGAATTCTTGGCCATTGCAATTGAATGTGCAGTCCATATCAAGAAAGAGCTGTTTTCAGATTCAGACACAATGTTTGTGGATCTGTGTAACATCTAGCAGCTTTCAAGTGATATAGACATACAAACATTGGGACCAAAACTTTCGTCAAGTTCTTGTTTCTAGGGTTTTGATGGTATCGATCTGTCCCCCATCGAGATATTTCGAAGAGCTACAAATTCTAAAATGACTTAATGCCCCTCATTTCATCCCCAAGATTTTAATGCGCATTCATTTCTCTTCCACCTGGCTTTGATGCACTTATCACTTTCAGCTCATCTGGATTCTTGCAGCAAGGTGCGTGTCCATCATGGCAATCTTGGATGCAAAATGACAACCTAGATTGACAAGAAACAAGAGGAGCCATAAGTATCAACTTTATGCCTTGGATGCACTGTAGCATTCAAGAATCTCATGCATGGACATCCATTTACCATTTTAATGGATATGTCAAAACTTGTAATCATGCAACCTCTACACACAAATCATCCTTATCCAAGTGGAGGCCTGCCCATAAATGGAGGAAACTATACTGCAATAGCAATAACATGTTCTAGCATGTGACATGCCTTGATGCAGCTAAGGACATGGAAGCCATGGGAGGTGCAGACTGATGGCTTCAGGTTATGTGGTCAGAATTAAACTCCTCTGTTCAGTGTCATGACTCATGATGCTTCCTTGCTTGTGCTTACACAATGGAATCGAACCCATCTCCAAGGCCTCACTAATATTTGAGATGGGTTCCCCCATTGCACACTAAATAAGCTATGTTAATATCTCTACTATCTTAAATTATAAGTTTCATCTCTCAAGTTAGTCATCTGTGGGTCTTATCATAAATACATTCTTTTTACCATATAGCTGTCTCGACACAATCAAATTGAACTCGAGATCACGTAGCCACTAGCGAAACATGAATAGAATAGTGAAGCCTTTCAATATATTGTATAAACATAGCAGAAATCATGATTTAAGTCCATCAATGTTTGAATTAGGTTAAATAGACAAACACTATAATAGGGTGACTGAGAGGCAAACTAGCTCTGTAGTTAGGGAACAGGATGCTCTATAAAAAAGTACACCGTACTCAATTATGTCTCCTCGACTATGTTCTATATGAAGGTAGATACTAAGACCAAGACATGTGGCCAGATGCATGAATGCAACTAGCCGTACATATACTGTACAAACACATGGTATCAACACAACATTATGGAACGGCTTTCTCTTTTTAAATTTTTTTCTTACCTTCAGAGATCAAAGCCACAATCAGATGCTGATTTCAGTGAAACTCTTGCGTCATGTTACTTAGGCTAATTTCAGGGTTTCCTGGCAACTTTTCATGGACTGGTAGCATAGCTATTAGCTAATGACAATTAATTACAATCGGCGGTCGCTTAACATGCCATGCAAACAAAATGAAGACCGTATGAAGGATAGATTTATTGGTGGCATAGCTAATGATAAATAAATTAAACTAGCCCTTGCTTCGAATAGAAAGTTTCTACAGGCATTGCATTTTAGTTACTTATATATATATATACACACCAAAGTCATATAGAATCTGAGCAATTCCAATAACTCGGTTACAAATCCTGCCCTAACTCATTTTTCAGCTGGTTTTTCTCTTATCCTAGTTTTCGAAAACATCGCAGCCAAAGCGAAACACCAAGAATAAGCTACTCAAGTTGATTGACTTTAGATTAGCCGATAAGCCTGTCTTCTTCTTCTTCTGCTCCATCCATGTACAAGCTTGTTCGAGTTTGCTAGCATTGGTGGGATCTAGAGGTCAGTTTGGTTTCGAATCTAAAGGTCGACTTAGCTTGATAAATCTCTGGCTCTCCTTTCATGATTGAAGTTTGTAGTTGTGGAGATCTACTTGAACCAAACAAAACAAGTATGGGTGACCAAAATCCAGCAGGCCATGAAAAAGATGGTAACCACAAATACAGCCAAAGTAGCAGGAAATTGCCAATCATGCATATATACATTGGTACAAACCTGCTAATAATTTGATTACACCTTTGCTCTCATTCCATGTGAAATTTTGCACGGTCCACATCAAGAAAGGGCTCTTTGTGCAACAAAACACTGAGCACACGGATCCATGCAAACAGAGCAGCGCTCGACCAATAAATGCAGACACAAGAAGAATGGGATGGAACATTTTCCCGGGATCTCCGGATGCATTAGCATCAGCTGTCCCCCAATCATATATTTTCTTTTTTAAAAAAAATGAGAATTATAAAACAACTAAAATACCATCTTATTTAAAATCATCATCTTTATCATAGATGTGGCAAAAACTAATCTTACTGAAGTTCGAAATCGGACCCAACCTTATATATTTTGGACTGGGTTTGGGACGAGAGTTTTTAAGTTAGGGTTGGTAGGATGATCGGAGCTTTAAACTACTTTACATCGGGTCGAATTATGATTTTGGATGACAATTTTTTGGATGACTTTCTTGGTGCTAATTGTTTAGATCATTGTTGATAGATTGGGTTAGGCTTATTTGAAATTGAGTCCCATAAAATATATTAGATTAGACTCAAGAGGATGGCCTGAAATGATCTATTGATCGGTACAGGTCAAGAGATATTGATTCGATATTAGATCGGGTCGGGTAAAGATTTTGTACGTTGTTGTCATTAAGATTTTAGTATGAATTCACCTCCATTCGCTAACTCCGGCTGGGGACCCTATGGTTATGGAAACATTTCTACAGAAGTGAACGTATAGCTGGCATTATGGTAGTTGTGTCAGTTGCGAATGGGAATAATGCTACAAGGAGCTTGATATTACTTGAGAATTTTATCTTGCGATATAAGGTCGGTGACACTAATAGAAATTGATGCAGTACCAAGGGAAGGGTTGGCTTGATTCTTGAGTTAATTTCTAGTCCAATACTTGTGGACCTACACAACTTTTTGTGTGAATATAACTGGCAATACAAACCTACAAAAGGGATATGCCCTTGTCATTACTTTATTGGTCATCATGAATGATATGCTGTCAAATTCTAGGGGTCCATGAGAAGAGCCAGCTGGAGAGCATGAGAAGGTTAGACCTCCATGTTGTTTGCATGGGAGTCCATTGCATGCATATCCTAATCGTGACTGCATGACAACAACTTAGGTTGACATGGAAGAACAAAGAGATGTAGACATCCACTTCAGAAATCTCATGCATGGACATCTATCTTCCATCTATTGATATATCAAAATTTATAATCATAAAATCTCATCATGTTAATCATTTATGATAGCTACAATGCATTAATTATTCAATGCACATTGATCAAAGGTGCAGAGTGATGGCTTAAGGTGGTTATGTGATCAGTAAAACATAAACATTCCAATAATTAGATCATTGCAACTCATTTACATTCTAGCTATCATAGGACTAAGTTGTCTCACAAAGGGTTCTACTAGATGGTGAAGAAGAAGCAACACTTTTTGATGGGCAAGTTTCTAAGAAAACTGAGAGTGTTCACAAAAAAAGGAGATTATTTTTTTTTTCTATCTTGCTTTCTTCCTCTTTACTTGCTTTTGTAACTTCTATTTTTGATCTTTAATAAAGTTTTTGGTGCTCCTTTGGAGCATCATGACCCCAAAAAAATCTAATTGTCATCTGATGAAAAGCCTGTGGTTCGAGCGGAGGTAGCAAAATTTTCCAGAGATTTCAGTGCAACATCTGCTATTCAAGTGCTTCTAGAAGAGGGTGGGAAGAAGAATATCTTCATGGTGGCTGACATAATTAATCAGCAACTAATGCTTTTATGATCAGCCCCTAACCCTAACTTGGGCTATTAATTAATATTAATTTGTCGGCGAAGTGATTCTGATTTTTGTTTTGCACCTCGAAGTATCCATGTTTAAATACTTTAACCAAATCATGATCATTTGCTCTCCATTGTTTTCAAAACACAGCGCCTGTTTAAGGACTAAAGCAGTAAGGTATCATAGTTTATCCTATAAGCATAGCAAATGAACATCATGATTTAAGCCCGCCGACATTTGGATAATATTAAATAGATCAACAAGAAGTTGTCAAGGGAGGCAAAATGATGTGGTTAGGAAACAAGATGCTCCATCAGAAATCTACTTGTATGCCATTACTTGTCCTCAATCTTTTGAAGATTTAATACTGAGACTAATATATTTGCCTAGATGCATGAATTCAACTATCTGAGCTAATCTATCATGCAAAAACACTGTGTTAAGACCACAGTATGGAATTGCATTTTTTAAATGCAGCCGTCATAGCCAAAATCAGATACCAACATTGATTAATATGTGGCAGCTTGACTTCTTAGATTGAGTTATTATGCTAATACTGTGGTTCCTTGACAAGTTTCTCTTGGACTTTAACATAGTTGCTACCTCATGACTATTAATTATATTGGTGCTTGCTTGACATGTCATGGAAATATAATATATGGTGCACCGAGGATAGATTGATTAGCAGTGTAGCTAGTGATCAATTAATTGCATTTTGCTCTTGCTCAATATCCATGCAAGTGAGAAATAGGCCATGATATCGATAGACTTGTTAACTATATCCAGCAGTTGTAAATTGCAAGGACAAAACCCTCCGGAGATCATCTAGTAACAAATTTTTTTATGCTTTCCTATAAAATTCTGCAAATTTATTTTGATAAGATTAGAATTTTCATGTAACTAGTTACTAAAAGCGAGCTACATTGGTTAGGTTTTGAACAAGGGAAAGAGCCTTCTCTCTCTCTCTCTCTCTCAATATAATTTTGGTATACATGAAGCCTTCTCTCTTATTGCCCCTTCCACTTTGATATCTCCAAAACTATTTATCTTTCCTTTTTTTTATCCTCCAAAGAAACTATTCAATGCAACTAACATGAGATCTTAAGCTGCCTATTTGTCCAACATCAAATGCCCCTAGAGCTCTTAAAATAGGGGTGAAAACGAGCTGAGCAACTCACAAACTACTCGAGCACGATTTGGATCTAGGCTCAACTCGACTCGACTCGACACTTACTAAGCCTTAAGTAACAAAATACTTTGCTCGAAGACTCACGAGCCTAATTGAATATATACATATTTAATAATAATATATTTTTATTTATAATATATATTATTATTTTAATATCTTTAAAACATAATATTATGCTATATTTTATTTTAACCATAATTTTTAATTATGACAAAGGCTTGAATCCGAGCTCGAACTTGAGCTCGAGCATGGCTTCATTGATATTCAAGTAAAGTCGAGCTAATCTGAAGTATTGCTTTATTTTGATCGAGTCGTGTCCGAGCTTGCATATTAAAGCTCGATCGATTTCGAGTCAAGTGTAGTGCCTGAATATTTTGAATCGAGTTGAGCTCAAATTTCTAGCTACTAAACTATGCTTGACTATAAGAAAACACCAACAGAAACAGGGGTTCCCCTTGCTTGTGCATTCCAGCTGAAGAAGAGCTGGCACCCACCTTTGGCTTTCCTAACAACCAGCAGAGTTCGGAGCCACATCCAAACAGAGGTCTATCCTGAAGACCAATAATTCACAGCCTATTTTGATCCATATCCAACTCATGCTCTGTTTTTCTAAATACTTTGACTTGCTATATGATCCGCATCATGGATAAGGGACACATTCAATGGACTTCGATATTAAATGCGATCACACGTGCGTCACGTCTTGTTCATGAATGGATACAATGATCGCTTTGGCCATACATGTGAGTACAGTGTTCATGCCCTACCCTATAAAGGAGACAACACAATGCCCTAATCATGCAATTGGACCATGTAACTTGGAACCACCGACATTATAGAAACACTAGTAAAATTTATTAATTAAATAAATAATAAAATCTAGAGTAAGGATTCCAATCTTCCACTCTTTTTGTTGATAGCCACAAGCTTTAGGTAAGAAATATTTATAGCATATGGGATGGAGAATTGTGGGGTTGGAGAACATTGTTTTAATTATTTTGGAATGAATTATAAGTTGCAATTTAATTGTATGAGAATGCCGATTACATGCATCGAATACATTCTACGTGAAATGAGCCATATGAGATTTTGCTTCCCATCCTTTTTTTCTCCCTGAAAAGAGAGGAAAATTGGGCATCAAAGTGTAGCTTCAATACATCAAAAAAAAGTTGCCCATCTTCAGTAGCCTTATCGGCAACCCTTCCATAACTACTCTATTCATTGCTCTTGAGAGAACATCCATAGCCAAGATGAATAGAAATTGCAACAAGGGATCTCCTTCCTTATTATAGGGGTGTAAATGGATCGGATCGGATCAGGTCATGAGTGGCTTCGACCCAATATAATTCCTTGTTCGGATTCTAATTTTGGACCCAGACTCAACCTAATAAAAAATCGGATCGGGTCGAATCGGGTCCACCGGTACCAATTTTGACCCAATGGGTCATTCGGGTTGGTTTCATGTATAATCCGGACCCAACCTAAAAAATTCGGGTCCGATTTGAGTCAACCCCTCTATGGCTTCAAAACTTGTTTGTACCCTGTGGGCCCAAATAATTTTATAGATCTGGGTCGGATTAAGGCGGGTAGTATAATTGAAAATCCAAAATTATTCAAATTTCAAATAGATCGGATCATATCTAAATTCAGTAAATCCATACTCGACCTAAAAAATGGAACGGGTCCAATTTTAGAACCCAACCCAGCCCCACGAGTCTTCCAAAACAGGCTGGTCGGATTGAGTGGGTCACAGATCAACTCAACTTATTTGCAGCCTTATTCTTACACCACTTTTGCAATGGTGAAATATTTGCAAAGAATAGCAATTGTTTGATCCATCTGGTCCATCAGAAAATTTGAGCTTAGCATGCCATATGCTTGCAATAAGCCATAAAATTAGTTGTGATCATCAAGTTACCCAAGATAAGCCTCCACCAAATGCTGGAAAAAGGACGCTCATATCTTGTACGTTGGATGACGATCGTACGGTTCATATTGAAGAAATCAAGACACACCAAAAGTCCATGGGCGCGCCCCTCTCCCGCCAAACATAAAAAAGCGCGCCAAAAGAACTCCACGGGGGGCGAGAGGGAGAGGCGATGGCTTCGGGGTCGGGGTCGGGGTCGGGATCGGGATCGGAGAGATGGAGCGAGGGTTTGGAGACGGAGGCGGCGATGGCGATGGAGACGACGGACGTGGAGCTGCTGAAGAGGGCGTGGCGGAACGAGAAGGCGGCGCCGGAGATCCTCCAGTTCGAGGCCGCCCTCGTCCTCCGCGCCCGGGAGCAGATTCAGCTCCTGGTAATCCTAACCCTAACCCTAATTCTCACTCTTCATGAATTTAATATCTTTTTTGTTAAACAATTGGGATCAGTTCCATTGTTGCGTGTAGATGGAAGTGATTTTCCCCAAATCGAAGGGAATTTTAGGGATTGCACGTGTGCTGTTACTTTTTGCATGAATTTTGGCTAAAGTTCTAATCTTGCATCCGTTTCGTTTCTGTTGAAGCTAGTTTTGGCGATGCATGCAGGAATCTGAAGGAATTATTTGGTGTTTGCTGTTATTTTCACTTAAATTTATTATCTTGACTAGAAATTCTGACCTTTCTTGCTCCTCTTGAATATATTTTTGGAGATGCCTGTAGATGGAAGAATTTTTTCCTAAAAAGAAAGGATTTTTATGATTTTCTGTGAACCGATTGCTTTTAAATTTATTGATTTCTTATTTTTTTAGAGATAGAATCTCACATCCTTTTTCTTTCCATTGAAATTGGTTTGACAGTGCAGTGAGCTGGAGGAGATATTATTTCTGGATTGTTGTTATTTTATCCCTAAGTTTTTTTTCCAAAAATAAAATATTTCAGTCAATGCCGATTAATGTTTACCTCAAACTTCCCTATTTAGTGAGACACAGGGCATTCAATTGGATCTTGATCTCTTCTTGGGTGTGTTATACGATACCATCTTGGCTTGTGTGCTATTCATCTGCTTCAAAATTCACATCCTACTGCTTGATCTCTGTATTCCTTTCAAAGGGAATAAGGGGTTTATAATCCAATACACCTTATGTGATATGAAGAATCTCTACTTGTCATTCTATGTACAATGGAATTTTAGGGTAGCTGAACTATAGCAATGTAGTTCGGAGCTTTTTTGTATAATGCCTTGCAATATTTGTGACAAAACTTGGGGCTGAGGAGATAGCAGAAACATAGTCCCCAAAGGTGCTCCTCTAATTTTGTTGTATTGCTTATATACTGGAAATTCATTATGACTGTTTTCTTTGGATATAAGGCAACTATTCTGCATTCAATTGAAATTTGGATGATGGACTTGAAATCAGGAAGAGACACTGGAGGAATTCACAGAGAATGGAGTTGATGATCTTGTTGTGTCTCTTTACCAAATGGACTTGGACCGCACTCTATTCCTTCTGAGGTCGTATCTTCGAATCCGTTTGCAGAAGGTATACTAGCTGGTCTAGAGATTTTCATTTGTTGCTTGAGTTGATTTTGGGGTTTCAAGAGGGTCTATTATGGAATTCAAATATCTTTACAGATTGAGAAGTACATGATCCATATTTCAAAAACCAATCTCTGGAATCGGCTTTCTGAACAGGAGCAGAGATTTGCCAAAAGGTGGGAAAAAAGGACTTTTATCTCTAAAATATAGTATACTCTCAGTTGCTTTGAAGAAAATGTGGTTTTAGCAGGTGTACTGATATCATGGAAAAGCATCTTGAGCAGTCGGTACTGTCACGATTGCCTTATGGATATCAATCCATTTTGAAACAATCCATTTCGAGTGAAGAAGATGATATGGGTAACCCTTTTAACTTCTTGCAATCTGATTTCTTTTACTCTTGTAGTTATTTTTTTCCCTCTTATCTGCTACTCAAGCATTAATTTAATACTTTAATCATGCCCTTCTAATTGTGTATGTTAGGTGAGGTTTTATTGATCTTACGGGGCTTTGAATTGGAAATTTAGTAACTGCCCAGTCGTCGTTTTGAATTGTTTCTCTTACAATATGTCAATACTAAAAATACATGCATACATAACTTCATCTGTTCACATTTAGTGGTGGACATGTCTCAAGGTACTTCATGAAGAAAATCCATTTGTAAGTATCCAAATTTTGCTAGCATTAGATGTTTAAAAACTAAGCATCAGAGAATAGCTACTAAAAATCAATACCATAGTTATTACTTCCAAACTGATAGTATGAATATTTTGAATGTTCTATCAAATCCATATTTCAGCAGTAGAATGGCTTACAAGATTGCCCAAGTTCTTTGTGAAAGTTAATCTTTTTGTCTCAAAACCACAAAGCATGGCTTGTTTGGAATTGATGGGAGGTAATTTCAGTATAGGTACTAAGGAGATCAAAATAAAGCCACTATCACATTGGAACAGCTGTCATAATGGCGTCATATTTTGCTCCAGTTCCTCATTGATTAGTTAATTGTGTTTGGCTGATCCAAAGCTTGTTTGCTTTCCGTTCTCTGCATGCAGGGCAAATAGTTGAAAAATGAAAGAAAATGCTGCTCTTGATACAACTATATTCACTATTTTTCTGCCTTAACCAAACAGTTCTCTGGTTATTCATTACTCAGATTAGTAGATTGTGATCATTTTTCACAACTTACACTCTAAGAAGCTTGTGAAAATAGCAGCACCATATGAAAGCTGGTTAGTAAGCTCATGAGCACAACCTCTCATGGCATTCTGAGTTCTGCTTCCGGTTATGCGCATGCATTTGACTATTTAAAGCTTGATGGAGCCAACTGATTTTTGATAATTCAATGCTGAGCTCATGATATGCAGTATGAACTATAGTGGCGCTCCCACCATTAACCCCAAAAATGGGATCTAGTATATGCACTAATACATTTTTCTTTTGGACATGCTGTCTAAGTGACCCTTGATCTTGTTTCTTCAGTCCCAGAACCCCAGCTAGACACCTTTGTTTTCTGCAAGACCAAGAGTGCAGTTGGAGCTTTCCAGCTTGATGACACGTAAGTGATTCTTAGCTTGCATTCTCTTTCTGATCTCTTTCAACACTGTCTTCTCATCTAGCACTTTTTACCTTGTAGAGGGGATGAGATAGTTGACTTGGTTGCTGACGACCTGTATGTCCTTCGATACAAGTCTATAAAAGGTCTGGTGGAGGGTGGGCGAATTGACCTTGTGTGACTTGCTGCAAGGAAAAATGAGGTACAGCTTCTATCTGCATAATTAGAAAATGGATAACACATCTAGTGAGCCCTGTCATTTATTATAGTGCCCAACTATTCCCAAATTTTTCTCTATATATTGTCAAATGTGCATTTTTGTGAAAGCTCCTCCATCATAGACCTTTGTGTCTCTGATTGCATTAATCTTGAATATCTCGGTTTGGTGGGAGTGAAAGTTTGTTACTCTGGAATTGGTTGCCTTTTTTATTTTTTTGCTAGGTTATTTGTTGCCTCAGGAGAATGATTATATTGGTTGCATGCCATGTTAAACATCTTGGAGGCAGCATCTACTAATATTAAATGGTGTACTAGATGAATTGTTTGTCATGATTAGATCCAGTCATAAATTTGACAGTTTAGAAAAAAATGGTTATTGGAGGCATGACATTGCAAAAGATGTTTACGACCTGCCAAAAAATTTCAAATGATGATAAATATTAAAAATCAGAAAAAAGTGATGCAAGGAAAGTGCTGTTTTAATATATTATTACATTTGAAACCAGCATGCCGGTGGAATCTTTAACAATCAACAATATCCATAGACAATGAAGAGGATGTAATTATTATTCACATATTACCAATTCATCCCAAAATGTCTTGGAGAGGCAATAGCACTAAACAGCAGCAGCAGCAGGAGAAGCTAATATTATAGATCAATAATCTATGAGATTGCATCCATAAGCTAGGATTATTTCATGAATTAAGTAAATAATTTCCAGATAGTTCTTGTATAATTTTGTGAAATTTGTGAATTATCTTACTTTCTTTTGTGAATACTCTGATCGCTCAAGAATAATTTGGCAACTCTTCCAGCCGACAAAAGTTTATGATTGTTTGAAATTTATTTCCATGTGCTATAAATTAGCCTATTGAAGAAAGTGATTAACCTGAATTTCCTTGAAATGATTAACTTGAAAGCAAGCCCATTGCCTAGTCATGTTCTAGGCAATCCAAGGTTCTTGAAAGGGCAGACTGGTGATGGATATGATCTTTGGCATTTTTTGCACAAAGTGGCTGTCCCAAAAATTAACTTGAAAGCAAGCATTAAAAAAAAAAGGATTTTTCCATTTTGGGGCTGTAAACGTGCCTATGATACATCGTTACCATGAGTAGGAAGGTGATGATGGAGGCAGAGAAATCATCAGCTGTTCCTTGAACCTATCCTATCAGTCATTCCTCAACACGTAGTTAATCTCTACACACGAGATTACACAAATACAGTACACTGGCACCTATACAAACTGTTGGCTTTTCTTTCTATTTTCACAGCATGCAGTTGAGGTCCAATTTGCTAATTCTAGGTTAGCATGAGAATAACAGATATCTTCTACATTAGCTGCCTTCTGCCTGCAAGAAACTAACTGTTGGGAAAACCAGTTTCACTTCATAATTAGGGGCACATTGACTATGGTTAACATTTTTTTTTGGTCAACTACTGTTAACATATAGTATGTTTTCATTTTGCAGGAAAGCATATGAAGAGCATGTGATACCTGCATGCAATAAAGTCGAATGAGGATGATGGCAAACTTTCAAGAAGAGTCGGCCATGGGCTTGTACAATTTTAGTTGCTACTTGAAAACCAAAAGAAATGTTATCCAAATCCTTTAAAAGTTGATGGATTGTTCTTAAGAGTTGAGGTATCATTCACTCAATTACTCAAAACTGTTGTTTTTTTTCTTCTATGCCTGCTGTTTTATTCATTAATTGGAGCTCATACCTGATGACGAGAGCTAATCAGCGCCTAGGATATGCCATTAAATTATCTGACATACTCTGCTGCTTGGAAAAGGCAATCTCTGATATACCATACAAGTTCTTACACTTTCAATTTCAAATGTTATCAGTGCAGATTTTTATAAAGGATACAGGATAAATAATCTAAATCAACACAAGCTTGTTAATACATCGATAGACATTCTAGCCAGCACCATCATGATCCCTCAGATTACCAGACTTTGAGCTGCAAGCAGTACAAGTTCCGTTCAGCTAGCAGCTTTGCACTGCCTCATAAGTTTTCATTCGCTCTCTGCCGACAGTAATAACCGCTGAGTTCCACGCATCAAGTATCCTGGCGCTTAGCATAGTGGCTTAAGTATATGCTGCAAATTTCTGTTTCTGAGTAGAATATAAAATGACTACATTTAAACATTAGAGAAATGTGCAGATTACATGCCAAAATTTACCCCACAGATATCGTATTCTGGCTCCTGGTAAACAAGAATAAGTTCATTTTCCCCCGAAATGTACCATTTTGAGTCAATGAAACATAAAATGATGTCAGGAAAAATGTTGTTCTCTTATTAGAAAATGTCATAATTTATGAAAACTGTGATTTAACTCTACAGAGTGCTACACCAGAACTATGCTCCATGTACCTCCACAGCACTGAACCTTGCGAAAATTTGAAATCTCTTCAGCAATCAGTCCTGACTGAAACAATAATTTTCAGAATTGATCTTGTGGATCTCTGGGAGGGTATTATCATCCAGATTCTAGAATAACAGGTTCTTCATGCGTTATCAATCTTCCGAAGCACCTCTAACTGATAACAGAGGCCCGTATGCATGACCCTTAGTCATGAGATCATGATTCAGAAATATGACGACAACTGTTATGTCATCATGGAAGTGCCGACGAACCTTCTTGTCAATCCTCTTAAGATCCGAGTATCGCATCTCTCTTTTTCTCGCTGCTTCATGAAGAGCAGCTTTGATGAGTCTTTTGGCACTTCCCTGCATCAAGACAAGTTGCAATGACAAAATAGTAATGCAAATGAAGTACTACAATTTCAGATCATAGCCCAGAGCAGCATGGAAATGGATAAAGAATGTACAAAGATGAATTTTGATCTAATTGAACCATTACATTCAGAAACCAAATGAATCAGCATCACATCTATTTGTTGAACAAACAAACAAAACTAACATTAACTCTTCATTTTCTAGCAACCACTAGGGGTGTGAGGATCTGAAGATACAGGACAAGGGGGGATCCTCAATAACAACCTCAGGATAGGGGTATCAACAGGGCAAGTTTTAGTGCTGCCAGAAGAAATACATCACCTGCTCAGATAGAATCTACCAAATAGCCTAATCATTTTTTTTAATGGAAAAAATGCAACTAGATCTGGGAACTAGTCATACGTACCATTCTCAAAATAAATAAAATCAAATCAAATAAATCAACCATTGTGGATTGAACCGTTGAATGAGTTATTTCAATCATAAACCACATTAAAAGCTTACTTAAAATCAAGGTGGTCAAAGTGTCTTAGAGACTGGCAAGGTACAAACCCTTCTCAAGTGCCTGGGAGATGCCTAAACAATTAAATGGAATCCCTAGATATTGCAGTAAGACAGTGGAATGCTATTCTAGATAACTATGAAAAAATGCCAGTACAACACCCAAAAAATGACTCAGCCTTCACCGAGATTTGAATGCAGGCCTGGAAATGGACAATCTCTGCAGAAGACTAAGAAAAAAGGCTTAACACAAAGCTTTAAATTGAAACTTCATGTGTTTGATGAGTTACATATAGTCACAATCATAGTCTACTATGCCAGTACCAGGCACCGGACCGGTTGTCCTGAGGGACGGATCGGTACGGACCCGCGTCGTGCCATGCCGGGCATATACCAACATAGTAGAGGAGGCGGGGGAGAGGGCAAACGGGAGAAAAGAAGAGAGAGAGAGGAGGGAGAGAGGAGGGTGTCGGAGGCTGTCGGAGGCCGGCGCCCGGGCAGGAGGCAGAGGCCGCGGCCGAATCCCCTGTCTTCGACGCTGGCTCTCCGCCACCCTCCCTCCCCGCTCCCTCTCCCTCCCTCCCTGCTACCTCTCTTTTGCTCTCTTTCCTTCTCCTTCTCAACGATAATGGGTTTTATTTCCGTTGTCAGAACCGTCCCGGTCCGCCGCTGAGATGGCTCGGTACAACCAGAACCGCCCAGTTTGGAAACCGCCCGATTTGGGACAGTTCCGTTAAACCTGGTCACAATCATATTTTCTGATCCTTAGTGGTGTGAATTTTGCAAAAATAAAGTCAAGAACTACAGAATGGTATAATAAAATAGAATAATTCCAAAATAACAACTAAATATTAAAATGTCTAAACCCTTCATACTAAATTGATTGGCGATGATCCTGCTTATTTAAGCAAATAACCTCCAATTGGATTCCCATCGGAACATTTATAAACCCTCAAGCCATTCATCCATGAAATGCAAATCCGGGGGTGCTACACCTTAGACAGTTCTTAACTTCAATGTTACAAAACAATGAGGTACCATTAAGACATTGAAAATGGATGAATATGTCGACTCCATAACAAACCTCAAGAAACCCAATCAGTTGGTTTCTCATAGTTTCACGACACATTCTATCTCACGATCAGGATAAACAGAAATTTGGACATAGGTTTTCCATTCTGCAACTGGTCTCAAGGAAAGCATTAGCTGGCCCTGAGGAAAACTTATCAATGCAGTCAACTGCTCCTTGCTAGCAGTAAAGGCTTGTTGATTCAGAAAAAACTCAGTGTCTATGCATTGAAGAAAACAGAAATTTGTCACCATTGCCCAACCACCCATAAATCAGACGTAAAATCATTTATCTAAATCATCTGAATATGCTGTCTCTTCTGAACTAGTGGTCATCTCACCCAAATACAAATTTGGACATAGGTTTTCCATTCTGCAACTGGTCTCAAGGAAAGCATTAGCTGGCCCTCAGGAAAACTTTTCAATGCAGTCAACTGCTCCTTGATAGCAGTAAAGGCTTGTTGATTAAGAAAAAACTCAGTGTCTATTCATTGAAGAAGACAGAAATTTGTCAACATTGCCCAACCACCCATAAATCAGACATAAAATCATTTATCTAAATCATATGAATATGCTGTCTCTTCTGAACTAGTAGTCATCTCACCCAAATGCCAGCAGGCAGTTCTCTGTGTTTTTTCCCCCCCTCAAAAATCAAAGACAGCAAGTCTAGAAGCACGCAATACAAAAATCTATGTACGGCTATGAATAGGATAAGAACTCCAATCAAGGAGCGGAATAAAGGATAATAACAGTCTCTGCAGGAGTTATAAATAATAAAAGTAATACATTAAAATTAAAGCAATTAGAGATAAATTAGAATTCTTTGATATCAGATACTTGGATGATATCCGAGCGTTACAAGTTTAGTGCTATGGCACCAAATCATTCTGAAGCCACCAAATGCAAGCCACATAGTATATGAATCCAAATTATTTCTGAACATCATTGAAATTGTTCATCGTGCTTGACATATGTACTTTCCTAAATGCACAGAAGGGCAATCAGGAAAGATGGCTATTGAAATCATGGTAAAACAGTCAATGTATCAAAATGCCCAGGTACCTGAAAGGATGCTGACACATTCAAGTTATGTTTCACACTCTAATGGAATTTGATGCATATCTTGCATTCATATTGTTTCAATTCCTTGTTAATGCCAATATATCTTGCTAGTAATACAGAAAAAGCTAACTTGCAATAAAATCTATGAAATCACAAATAATCTCAGCACTAAACAAAGGGATTTCATTTTTGTGGTCTGAACTAGTGAAGGATCCTGTCACCAACTGAATTCGGTATAACAGGATGTAAAATCAACTCCCGCAGAAACATCCTCAACTATCAATTTTCTCATATAGAAAACTAAATCTAAAATTAAACTGCAAACCCACCTTATCATCTGTGTACTTGGTATATTTATCCAGAAGATAATTTTCCAGTGGAACTAACACCCAGAGTTTCAAGAAACAATGCAAAAGTAACATAGAAGTCAACAAAATGTACCACAGAACTTCAAGTCTAAGCGGATTGTCTTCTGCATATCAGTCTACGTACATGCTATTAATCCATGCAACAATTCGTGTGAAGTTTAAAGCATATGATTATAGAAATATATAATCCCGTGAAACTGTGGGTATATGTGCATTTGTCCATGATCTATGGGCATAAAAAAATCCCAAGATTTTATCCTCAAGAAAGAGAGCTGCAATTGACGTGCTCCATAGAACGAGAAAAGCTAAAAGATTATAAAGAATTAATCAGCAAAATGAAAATGATGCTGTCAACAGTAAATAAAATGGTAGAAGTCTTACAGCATGAGGATGACTGTGAACAATATCAACAGCTTGCTGATTACTTAGGTGTTCCCATAGACCATCTGAAGCAAATATGACGAAGGAATCACTTGGTTGAAGATGATGAGAGATAATAGATGGATTCGCACTCAAGATAGGCATGTTCATGGGTTCAGAAATTCTGAACTTTGCATTGATTGGTTCCCTGTTATACTGGGCGTGTTTCATATATGCATCACCTATAGATCTAGAAACCTGCAATGCATCTAATAAAAGTATTGATCACATAATTTTCATAATTGAGAATGTATATCAAGGTTTGAAGTTAAAAAAAAATTGAACTTTGAACCAAAATCTTATTTTTTTACAAAACAGAACACCTATTGCATGAGACAGGCAGTCAAGCTATGACATGATTGAAATTTGAGTAAAAGAGGGATAAATATGCAAAATCTCCTTTCTATATTACTAACAAAACCACAACACACCCCAAAAGTATCAATGAGCAACCATGGCGTATCTTACGATCACTTGACAAAGCTTATATCCATTGACTACCACCCACACAAGATCATAATCAATGGCTTTGGAATTTACAAGTGGGAGGACAGAACAGTTCTACTGAAAAACTCCGTATGCAAAAAAAATGCCATATGGGGAACTCAAATTGTTAGAATACATGTTTATTAACCATCTAATACCTGGAGCCACCATGTTTTAAACATAAACAGTCAAAGCATCCAAATCAACATTTCTGAATGCTTTATTAAATAATGTGGCTACAGCAGTATAATAAGGATAACTTTGTCTTGATGTCAATAGCTACATGACTTGTTGGATAAAGATAAATTAACAAGAATACATGAATTTAAAGTTTGGATGTATAAATGAAACAGGTTCTAATAGGAAATGGCACACAGCTGGAAAATCTCTTAAGGGTGTAGATTCCTGCAGTTTTACCATATTTACAAGGGTGTCCATGCACTAGAAAGGTTTTGACTGATAGATGATTATGATTACAATTCTTCACATTGACAAGTCTAATTCAGGATTTGATGGATCGATGGTCTATAAAAATACTTCACATTAACAAATCTGATCCACATGACGAAATTACAAATGCGAGCTATATATTGCATGATTCAAAAGCTAAAATGTCAACAGTATAAAATTTCCTCGTATATAAGAATTTTGTTGTATGGTATATAAACACAAAATACTGAGAGGGTTTCAAATTAGCTATAGCAGGAAAATAACTTCTATATAAGAAAATTCACTTATATGGTCACACTGCAGCTTGCTAAGTTGTAACTTGCACTGGACTGATGAACCAAAGCAGTCAAGTTGAACTTGAATTTTAATCTTAATGTACATAAAACATAAAAGATTTAATAATCCTATTTTATGATTCTACTATAGTTACCTTCTAGAAGGAAAAGGTATAGAATATTGGCGATTTTTTATTACAAGATGATGAAAAATCAGTGGCCCAAAGAAATGATGAATAACTGAAAACAATAACAACAGACTGTAAATTGCTTGAACACTCATAGCAAAAGAAACCATAGAGTGACCACATATCCTTGCAAATTGCAATCAAACATCGACATTTTCTTCCCCAACGTGATATTTCAAAGGTAGAAGATATCTTAAAAATCTAGCAGGATGCACTTTAGAGGTCTGAGGTAGATCACAGGGAGGTGTTTGGACTAGAGAGGGCAAATTATACTCTTATAGGTTGAGGTTGTTGGATTTCACCTGAAACCTTGCACCTAAGTTCGAATTAAGGCCAAAATGGAGGGTCAAATTTTAAAGGAGACCAATAAGTCTTCCCTTTGTTCCCCTTGCGGGAGTTGAGCTGCATGGTGATGATGTGGATGAATGAACTAAGAGATGGTGATGATGTAGATGTTATTTTATGCTTCCCTGTGATGGTTTTTCATGATTCTATGCACCAAGAGTGTTTGGGGTAAAAGATTCTAAAACCCTCTAGCTTATGAATTCTAGACTTTCTTATGATGAACCAACCACCTTGATAAGAAGGAGATAAACATTGAAAGCATGTACATATTGTCGTATAAAAACTTATTGGAGTAATTATCTCATAAATAATGAGGTCTCTGATGTTCTTCATGCTATGTTCCATGGTTAATGAGCCTACTGGCTTAGGCATTTGTGTTGAATGATGGTATAAGGTGTATGTTAAAATCGGAAAGGTGATTAAAAAACTCAACAACCAGAAACATATGAATTCAATGTTTTCTTACATGAAAGGATGCAAGTCATGCCACCTGAGTAAGAAATGGAGTAAATTAATGCACTTAGCCACAACTTTGCAACTTAGAAAACAAATATAAACAAAAAATGCAATATTGTAAATAACAGGAAGAGACTTTGAATTTGGAGCTAATTGTCAACTTTGGAGATGTAAACCATGAACATTAAAAAATAAGCAAATGCAGATATATACCTGAATATCAAGTCAAACATTACAAGTCAAAAGATTAAATGCAAAAAATAGGCTTTGTGTTTAGGAGTGGTTGGTCACAAGTTCATGTATTGAGATGTCATAATAGAAATTGTTAACTCGATATTCTTCTTGTTTGGTAGATGACCACCAGCAAAGTAGGGAGCCTGGTAAAAGCATGTGATATGGAAGTACGATATTGAACTTTGGAACTTCTACTTAGGTCATTCATGAGGGAATTGTAGAACAAGAGGGAAGCATTGATGAAGACTAGTTGTGTGGCACGTGCTAGGCATGCGAATAGGTTGTGATTGCTTCGGTAAACAAGGCACTAGGTTTCCACCCTAATGATTTCTCTACAAACACCACTTTTATGTTTTAGTGCCCTTAAAGAAGTAAATCCATGAGATAAATTAAAATAAAGGTCTGGGTATATGTATATATTACTTCCACTTAAAAATTTCCTGTGAATGAGAAAGTATAGATATAACCATTAATATTTATTTTTGGTGGAAGTTCAATGATTTTGATTCAATCTTGTGTTGGATGTACGGTTAAACATGATCTGCTATCTGATGAATATTGATAAAAGTAAACAAACAACTGAAGAAGTTAGAATGACATGTATATGAAAAAGCTAAAAGGCTAGCATCAAAGAGATCCTCAAATGGTGTAGTTCACTTGAAGCATTAAAAAAAAAAAACTAGTGCTGCCCACAGAATTCCCCAGAAACATATGAATATATTTACAGGGTGTTGTCCTCTGAGACTGTGTCTCATAATTTAAATCCTTTTAACATTAACTAAAATGATCCTTTCAACATGTCATATATCTCCGTGTGACAAGCAACAGGAAATGACCTTGCAGGATGAGCAATGAGAGATTTGACTTTTAAGGCCATGTCAGACTAAATGTCGAAGTTGAAGATAGCATAAAGCATACTGTCATACGTTCACAGGAAATGTTTTTAATATACCTGAATTATGCCTTTGATTCTCCAAACTCCATGTTTAAAGACAACAATCTGTTGATCATCTGGGTGTTGAGCTTTGAGTTCCTGCCTCACATCCTCCATATTAGCATTGTGTTCAGTGGACAGCTGTATTGCAGCAATTTCACCTGTGTTACCGACCTTCTTCCCAAGAACTGCACGGGAATCACCTGAATTGGCCACATAGAGAGTCCTTTGGCTAATGACACCAACAAGACAGCATGACCCCGTGGTTGCCATATCCGGCCGAGAGTTCCACAGCTGGGAAACAAGTGCCATAAACCCTTCCTCTGTAGCTAGAAAGGCTCTTCGAATGCCATCAGATGTCACACCCTGTGGTCCGGATGAAATCTCTGCATAAACATAGCACCAAATGACTCCAACAAAGATTTCTCATAACCATATCCAATATCCAAACTTTACGTGCCATGAAGCGGCAAACAACGAAGCTAAAGCTCCCATACCAAATTAAATACATGGTACTTTGATGACGACAAACATTTTGATGACGGCAAACACTGCATGCAAGAAATGATCAAAAAAGGTAAAGAATCTACATTATTTAAGCACATTCAGCACAAACCGAACATCCACTCTACCTGAAAGCTTAGTCTCCTCCTTTTCAAGTTGAAACTTCGACTACATTAATAAAGTTTAACTCGAAAAATCAAAACGTTGACTTATACAATCCAACAGAAAACCCATATCTTCAAAAACTACTGATAATAATATATCTTTACAAGTTTAAACTATCAAATCAGAAGTGCGATATAAACTAATTATCACGAATTATCACGAAAAGGAACGAACTTTACAAAGAAAAGATAAATGGATCCATTCCATCAAAACTCCCGCAAACAAAACATTCCAAACAGAGACGTTTAATTAAGTGAAATGACAAGAAGACAGGTCCATCAGGCGGTCGAATTCGAAGTATACACGTGGAAAAGTCCCCACTCCACGAGGAATCGAGGGAGAGAGTGTACCTCGGAAGTGGCGGAAGAGGTGATCGCAGACGTAGAGAGCCGCGTCGGGGCCGCCGTGGCCGTCATACACCCCGACGAAGGTACCGAAGGGCCCGGACTCGATCTGGCTCTGGTCCTCCAGCACCTGGTTGGCCTGCACGACGGCCATGGAGAACTCCCCCCCGGCGCACCGCCCCAAGTCCCGGTACCATAACAGCTCCTCCCTCCCGCCGCCGCCGTCACCGCCGCCGCCGCGAGGCCTCCAGCACGCGGACAGCAGCCTTATCAGCGGTCCCAGCATCCCACATCTCTCGCCGGAGACCGAGCCCCAACCCGAACCCTAGCCCTAGAGACGCAGAGAGGAGGAAGGAGGAAACCCTAACCCTAGAGAGAGATAGAGGAAGAGAAGGCTTCGATTTCTTGGCGTCGAGAGAGGGAATAGATGGTGGTGGGGTTCCTGGGAGAGAAGAAAGAGAAAGAGAGAGAGAGGGGCGTAGGATAAGCGGGGGGTGATCGCGGGCGCACGTTAAAGGAGAGAGGAAGGGAGGGCGGCTGTTTTTTTTTTCTTTTTTCGAAAAGCTACAGATCACCGTACCGTCACCGCCAATGTAACCGTCCTATGTGGAAGTCGACCGAGGACTGGATCTCGGTGACCCCACCTAACTCCTACGTCCGTTATACTAGTCTTCGACAACCACGTAGGACGGTGTCATATTTGGTGATCGCCAGGTGATTGGTAGCAGCAGTTTTGTTCTTTTGGGGGGCGAGAATTTTGTTTGTTGGGTGGAGCTTTCGATGTCCATACTGGCCGACGCCATTTGCGTCACGTCCAACGTTTAGAGAGTCGGAGAAATGGACTTCGTCATTAGACCCAAGGAAGTATCTCTGTTGGTCCCACTTGTGGTGATGGTCTGGTTCTATTTTGGAGTTTATGTTCTTGGTGTGATTTTATTTGAGGGAGGGGGTTAGATTTGTATGTTCCTTGAGGGACCTGTCGATTGGACCGCGATTGGACTACGTTTTGGAGGAAAAAACAAGACTAAGTCTTTGAAATCATATAATTAATATTTTAGCCGTTTTGGAAGTTTCTGGATTCATGTGATAACCGACAAGCATTTTAATGATGTTTGTTATTAAGTAAAATAGCTAATGCTATTGGTTGATTTTTTTTTTCCACCACTTAAAAACTATAGGGTATTTATTTTGATTCATTTTACAAATTTAATTAAAGTCTACATTGATTTTAAATTTGATAGAGATTTTGTCATAAAAATTCGATGTTAGTATTTCTTACAAAAAATAAGTCTCACAAAACTATAAAAATATTTATCATAACGATTATCACTCTATCCAAAATATTGATCTAAAAAAACTTTTGGATCATCCATTGAAAATTAGATTTAGCATGATTTCTTGATGTTGAAGGAAAACATGCCTTTACTTTAAATAAATAAAAAAGAAAAAGAAAGAAAGGAAAAAAAGAAACATGCCTTCTTTCCTTGCTAAAAAAAGATATTTTAGAACGTAACTTTATTCTATTCATGTGGGTATCAAATTGACATGATAGTATGTTTCTAAATATCAAGCCTAATATTTTAAAAATTATTTTGTTGCAATGACTTTAATTGACAATACTAACTAAAAGGACGTTAGTGAGTTCAAGCTGTAAATTGAAATCTTAACTTGGACACTCCAATAAATTCATAATAATGTCCAAATATAGATGCAAAAGTGAGAAATAAGTTAATAAAACAGTTCAAAACTATAAATTATGATAAAATTATTACAATCTCGGAAATAGCTGAATATAATAATACCAAATAACAGAGAATATAATTGGCATGATATACTAAGATTTAACATGGTTCATCCAAAATCTAAAATATATTCACTGAAGAGTGAGAAATTTACTTTAACATTTAGTGTGCAAGACAATTACAAGTGTTCATCTAGAGAAAATGATGGAAAAAATAACACAAAATAATAATACACAGAAAAATTCTAAAGATATTCAAAAATATTTTAAGAAATAGAGGCTCATTGCATCGATACATCGCCAATTGCCCCATATTATCTAAGAGCCTAATATTTTTCAACTATTGTTACAACAGTAGCTCCAAGATTTAGCCCATCATAACAAAGTTTCATGAGATACAGTACTTGGTATACAAGACTCATATTTAATCACATATTAGTCGAAGATTCCCTAGTAAGATCCACCACAATCCTAAGAATTTACAAACATATCAAATTCTATGGTAATTTCTTCTTCTTCTCTCTCTCATCTACTTTTCTTGTCCGTATTCTATTCTACCTTACACAATTAAGGTCAATAACCTCTTCTCCACCTATTTAGACCGAAATTCATGGGCCGAAGGACTTTCCATCCTATTTTAGCTAATACCGAATATCTCATTAGGCTTCTAAAACAATTGCACCACCTTTTTCTTTTTTTATTTTGGTGATAAGGAACATTGGGTCTTAGACTCGGTTTTTACGGTTTTCCAATAGTGGCAATAGGAGCCACTTTCCTAACAAAAAAAATCTCCTAACATAACCCCCTAACTACACTCCAAACTCATGGGAATGCACTCTTTCATGGTTTTTCTTAGTTTCTCCAAAATTCTCATTAATCGGCACGCGTTTCTTACACAAATGTCCAAGTCAAGTCGCAGTTTCTGGTCACACCAATTCGGTCACATTAGAAATGGACTTTTAGCGCTTCTTTTTTCTCTTTTGTCGCGCTCTTTTGTCGGGATATAGATAAAGGAGAGGGAAAGGAGGCTGCTTGGAAGGGGCTTCGAAAGCGTGTTGAAAGGTAATGGAAAGTGACAAATTGGATCATGTCTCCTGCTTTGCCGAGATCAAATCTGGGCTGGTATTGGTTTGCCAAGTCCAAGAGCTTCTGAGAGCCCAATCTCAGCCCAAGAAGTGAAGCTCACTGAGCCAGAATTAATTGGAGTGCAATAACTAAGCAATCTTTATTAGCTGTTGGTGCAAATTCTTGATGGTTGACTAAACCGGATCCTATACTGAAATTATTTGTGAAGACCCGTGCATGCATGCATTTAGTTCCACATAATACTTCTAACTCTGCGAATTGAGCTAGTTTCAATTTGGATTTGCCGGTTACTAGTTTCATGGCTTTTAAATTTGAGTTTCCATGCTCTAATAATAGTTCAGAATATGAGGCCTTAGCGATAGGGTTGTCTATCGCTAAAGAAATGAAGATCAAGAAGTGAAAAGTAGTTGGTGGCTTTTGGTGGAAAGCAATTTCTCAAAAAGAAAACTATTGTAACGGAGTATCATAGGTATATTTAGTTTGAATCCGGCGCCCTAACCTACCTCCTTGCCTTACTTGACTATTTTAGATCAACTACTGCAACTACTTAAGTAACTAGTTACCTCTTGCCCCATATGAAGTTTTGGGTTGTAATAGAATTTAGGTGAATGTGCCTCTTATTGGGCTACTCATGTTTACAAAGAGACCAACAGTACTGCGGATTAGGTGGCATTCTATGCAGCTCATCATTCCGGAGATTTTATCTGAAAAGACCACGTCTCTATCGCATCTTTCTTGCAAGTTTTTTTACTTTCTGACTTTTTAGGCAACATCCACATCTGTTGTGTGTGAGTCGCCGATGTACCAAAAAAATAAAAAAAAACAAAGAAAGAAAAGCCATGTTATCATAAATTATAAACCAAAATTGCTTACAAACTCTAATCAGAGAAAGAGAGAGAGTAAATAGCTGATAACTCGAGAAAAAAATCTATATCACAATACTCAAAAGCCACCATCTTCAAGCACTGGTTTGCCATTCAAAGCAGTTAACTTCTTAACAAAAAACAAACTAAAATCAATCATTTACTACAAAAAGGGAAACCATGAAGATATGTGGAAGCTCCCATCGATTGATGGATAAGCATAGGCCAGATCACCCATCATATATGGTAAGCCTTTGCAAGCTGGGCGTGGCCTGACTGCATATTCCTCACGTACATATTCTAGTGTCCGAAACAATAGCAAAAGGATCAGGTTTTTTTCCTTCCAAACTTGTAGATAGAGAATTTGAGATTGCCAAAGTAGCAAAGATAAAATCTTATATGGATGATGATGATGGGGCAAAATGGATCGTCCTGCTCAGAACAGGGATCATCCCATTCGAACCAGACAGACTTCAGCATCGACACCTCGGTCCTGCTAAGAGCCAGTTCGATCTCGGACTTCGCCAAAGGCTCAGTCGATCTCGGCCGGATTTCTCCGCTGCTACGACCTACAACAATCTCCTCTGATGCTTATAATGACATCCCAAGCCCAAGCTCAGAGCGTCCTGCTGCGTCGACTGCAAGCTAAAAAGCTCCTTCGACCGCAGGACTATACGACGACGCACCCCGGCCCAGCTCGAGGCACCCTTATGTTTGCCAACGCGCCCTGGCCGAGCTTGGGGCGCCCTATTCACCGACACACCCCAACCCGAGTTTGGTGCGCCTTTGATATTCGACGATGCGCCCCGGCCAAGTTTGGGGCGCCCTATCCAACAACGTGCCCCGACCCTCGAGCTCAGGGCACCCTACCGAGCAAACCCAGAATCGAGGAGGTTAGGCCGACCTCAGCACCTGCTCAACCGACCTCACTAAACATATGTCGTGGCCCCAGAGCGAGCCCGACCTCAACGCCCACTGGGCCAACCTTGCGAATATATGATACGACCTCTCATCGAGCTCGACTTCATCCACGACCGCATCTACGTACGTGTCTGCACCCGTATACATGGTCGTACATTATAACTTCACCGCGCCATGTTTTGTTTGCTGGCCAACGACAACCAAGGACGATGCCATGCTGCTCCAGTCATACCCTACCACACGTATCAACACCTTACCCTTCACAAGAACGGCCTACACCGTGCGCCTCAAGCAAGCTCTAGCTGCGTACCATCTGGCTAAAAGCCATTCGCTCTCATGATGTGGACCATACCTCCGCCACCTGGGCACCTTTATGGGGATTATAAATGGCCCCATTAGGTAACGCCTAAGGGACTTTTGAACTAATTAAGATCCACTCTAACTTGAGCGTCAGAGGTAGGGGTGGCAATCGGGTCGGGTCAGACATAAACGGATCGGGTCAGATGTTAAACGGGTCAGAAAAGTATAATACTGAACCTGACCTGTTTATTAAACATGTCAGAAATTACAACCTAAATCCGACCTGTTTAATAAATAGATAACCCGACCCGACCTATTTAACCTGTTTAATAAATAGGTCGGGTTGGTTTATGCTTACCCATTTAACTAAATATTACTGTAAATAACCAGAAATAAAATACTCAAAATAAAAGAGACCAATCTTTTTCGGAAGGGGCGCCGTGCTTGGTGCTTCCCTTGTCCTCCCCACCGGAAAGCTTATCGATGCTCCTCGGCCCACTTTCGCCGTCATCCACCAGGGTTTCTTCCGGCAAGAGAGAGAGAGATGGGAGGTTCGACGGAGAGAGAGAGAGCGGTGGGGGGGTTGGGGACCTTAGGGTTCCGTTCGGCAAGAGAGAGATGTGGAGAGGTTAGGAGGGTTCGATGGAGAGAGAGAGAGAGAGGTGGGAGGGTTCGACAGAGGGAGAGAGATGGGGGTTGGGGCTTTGGCAAGAGAGAGAGGGTGCCCGCTGGTTTGAAATAAAGAGATTGAGAGAGATGTGACTCACAGTTTCTCTTCCCTTCTTTTTAATTTCTCTGCTCCTTTTCTTTCGTCTTGCTCCTCAGCTCCATGGCGGCCGCAAGATTTCTTCTCCGCCGCGGCTCTTTTGCCGTCACCCGCTGCCTTCTCCCAACCCATCCGCCGCTCCCCATCGCCGTCTCGTCTATGGCAGTGCAGCTGGTCCAGAACTATGAGATCGATCTCACCGAGTAGATGGAGACCATCCCCCGGATCATAACGTAGATGGGCTTGCTCGGGTCCGAGCCATTGAAAACCTTGAGCTGTTGCGCCGTTACCTCCATCGCAGTCCATGGGCTTGCTCGGGTCCTTGCCGCGGTTGCTGTTGACAAGGAGGCGGAAGTAGTCGGCAAGGGGGAGGAGAGGGCGGAGGCGGAGGTCTGGAGGAGAGGGGGAGGAGAGGGCGGAGGCGAAGAATCCAGAGGAGAGGAGAGGAGAGACCGGGAGAGGAGAGGGGAGACTGGGAGAGGGACACTGAGGGAAGAGGGCGGCGCAGTGAAAATGTGAAATCGGGACCTAAGGATCGAAAAGTCGCGGTGAAAATTGAAATCGGGCCGAGCGATATGGATGCGGCAGGCCTTTTTTGGGCCAGAAAATCCGATCCAACCTGAATTACCCGACCCATATATTAAACGGGTTAAACGGGTCAAACATTTAAAACTTGTATCCGACCCAATTAATAAACAGGTTAAACGGGTCAACATGTTTACGATCCGAACCTATTTAGGCCAAACCCGAACCTGTTTATAGTGGGTCAAACACGGGTCGGATTGGCGTATCGGGTCATATTTTGCCACCCCTAGTCGGAGGGCCCTCACCAGAACTACCGGTGAGGCTTTGTACAGGTACGCCGTCGCACGGGAATCTCCTTTCTCCGCTCCAACCGACAGCTCCCTCCTGGCGTGGTCGCCCTCGGGCCAAATTTGAACCACAACAGAGGACATCCAATTTGGCCCCAGTTTTTTTTTTTTGTTTGCTTGTTTTTTTTTATGCCAATCTTTGCTGAGATAAGAGTGCATGGAATCATAAAAGTCGTCTGAATGATCATTCATACGGGTCCACCGATTTATTAAGCCTTGATCATTCAGACCAAGTGCCCCAACCAAACTTATCCATTAACTCCACGTATGGGGGTGATTGGACTTTGCTTTTGTTTCCTGGGGTGGAGCGATTGGCAGGGAAGAAACAGAGGAAGAACAATTAAATAGAAATAAACAATCAAGTTAAAGATTACAATTATTTGGAGAACAGGGAAAGACCAAAGTATTTGGAGAAAGATCCAAGTCATTTACAGCTGAATTGAAGGATTCTGAGTTCAAGAAGTTGCGAGCCATTAATTTAAGACTACGTGGTCTGCCGAAGAAAGAAAAGAAGTGAGATTTTCTACCTTTTTAAGTTTTGTTTTCCTGATGCAAGAAAAGAAAGTGAGATGTTGTGAAAGCAAAGAGGAAAACAAGGCAAGTAACAGAAGATCTAACAGGTCGGTGCCTCTAAGGAAGAATTAAAGGTGGTCAAAACCAATGTTGAGAACAACTTGTGTGCAAAAACCAAGTGTACATTATTTTTGGATAACTTGAATCAAAAAAAATATTCCATCAGAAAAAAAGCTTGAATCAAAATATGTTAATCACCAATTAAACTTAGTCACGTACCCCTAAAAAAAATACAGCCTACCAAAATCTCAGGGAAATCAAAATGGATGGTTCTATCAAGCCCAAATATTGGCAGGGACCCAAGCTTGGACTGTGGCACTCCTTCAGTCTACAGTGAAACCAGGGTTGGGCCCAGTACATTGAAATATTCTCGAGTGGTGGTGGAAGCGGCATCTGAGAACTTGCCACATGATATTAAATATTGAGGACATTCTGGATTGGATATCTCACTTAGGCTTGATTTTTCAGCCCGACAGGTGAGATTGGGCTAGAAATTTAAACTCGTCCTTTAAAAAGGTCGGGCCTGGGTTTGCATCGACCCAGCCCCAAACCAGCCAGGGCTCGATTATTTACACTAATAAATTTCCTCATTGGGGAAATTTGTATAACGGGAAAGCATTGGAGAGTCACAAAGCTCTGGTTTGCCTACTGAGTCTTGCCAGGCCCAGCTCTGGTTCTCCTATACAGTCTCTATTCTGCCTGTAAATAATCTCTTTTATTAATAAATTTAGAGGGAAGCACTAGGGGCAATCCAGCTCGACTCCATTCTAAATACTTGGGTTCGAAATGAGGTTCAAAATCGATCGAGCCTTCATATCCGAACTCGAGCTCAATTCGATGAAAAAAGAAAAAAATACTCAAGATCGACTCAATAAGACTCGAATATCAGCCCAGATATACTTGAACACGAGTTCGAGCTTAGATTCGAATCTCGGTCATAATTTACAACTATAGTAAAAAAAAACATAATATTATATTTTAAAATATTAATTAATAATATATATTATAAATAAAATAATAATATTATATATATATATATATATATATATATATATATATATATATATATATATATATATATATATATATATATATATATATATATATATATATATATATATATATATATATATATATATATATATATATGATTAGACTTGCCGGTCTTTGAGTTGAGTATTTTGCAGTTCGAGCTTAACTTCAAAAACTGTTCGGGCTACTCGAGTCCAACTCAGATAACTTAGATAGCTGCTCAGCTCATTTGCATCCACAGGAGCACGATGCTTCCGCAACAAAAAAAAAAAATAATAATGAAGAAGAACTTCCCAAGCCATTTACTAATGATGAATCTTTCTATGAACGGCCATCCATTGACTAAACATGAATCTTGATCCATATCAACCAATTTAACTGAATAAACGGCCGCTGCCAGCAAAATTCTGACATCCCAAATCCGCATTGGGAACTACCCAATCCATTTGCTTCCTCGATGCCTCCTCCCTTCTTCGCCTTTGCCGCTTCTCTTCCCTCCCCTTCTCTCCTCCCGCCCGATCACCGCCGGTCCCTCCGGACCATCAAAACCCTCGTGGAGTCCACCGCCGGGAGCCGCCCGGCCTCCGCCCTCCCACCTCCGATCGAATCCCTCCGCCGCGGCAATTGGGTCAAGCTCATCTGCGGCGCCAGCTTCGAGGTAAACCCACTTCAAAGATCCAATCTTTCTCCCCCTAAAAAAACCCTAGAAACCCTATTGAAGATTCTCCTTTCTTGGCTTCTTCTTACCCCTTTCCATCCATAGGATGCAGTCGATGTAAGGAATTTATCCCTCGTCTTCACTCTTGCTGGAGGTAATCTCACAAAACCCTAGCAAAACTTTGTATTTTGATTTGTTTATGGATTTGGTTTGGTCATATTTGAAGAAAGGAGGTGGTTTGATTGGCGGTGGGGATTTTGCAGTGGATTGTATCGATTGTGCTGCCGATGCATCGGTGGTGAATGCAGTGAACGAGGGGATTGATGCTGCAATGTCGATTGCTGCAGTACAGAGGCCGTGGGTGATGATTAGTGTCAATGATGACAAAGAAGACCTTCATTTCCGCAAAGCTGGTGAATTGCGAAGTCTTTTGATGCTTAATCCTAGTTTTCCTTTTATCTGTCCTGGATTTCATCCCGAAACCCCCTCCCCCTTTTAGCTATCTTTATTTCAATATTATGTTCCAGTGACATATTTAGATATTGTTTGATATTTAGGGAGTGAAGCTGCAATTTTTTATGGCAAATTCTGATGCCTCCATGGGTTATTGAATTTCTGAAAAAAATAGAATCTAATGAGCAGATGCTATCTGATTGTAGGAAGAGATAATTTTGTCCAAACATTTTATGAATTTTTTTCTCCTCCTGTGCTAAATGATACTCCTCTGAGAATATAAATAAATAATCATTCTTTACCTCCACTAGAGGGATCCATTATGCCCTCCATGGTCTATATCATCTTTTCATCTTCAACATCTTCTCTCCTGGTTCTGTCTATCACTCGTGTTTACTATTGCACTAACACTCAAACTTTAAGTAAAATAAATCAATTGCATTTGAGGAGACAAAATTCGTTGTAGACACACTTTTTTATGTCTTATCTAGCTTATTAATTCTGATTCTCCTAAAACGAGTGATGTTCGAGCATATATGGTTTACAAAGGAGGTCCAATAATTTTAGGTCGGTGTTTAGTTGCTATTAGGTGGACTTATTGAGTCGTGGGTGGGGAAACCTTGTTTGAGGAATTATTTGTTTGATTTAGTGATCTTTTTACGTTAATTGTGGAAGGATGTTTACATCCATGAATTATCAGATAATATCATAAAATTTTCTTTCTTTTTCTTTTTCTCCCTTTCAGTAATATCGAAAATCAGGGCAGAGGACTAGCCCCTATTTCATATTGTGTTGAATTTCTTAAGCATTGAGCATTCCACCTTGATGCTTTCACTTGATCAAAGCATGGATTTGCCTAGATCAACCTCTTGAATCTTCACCTTAGACCTGAGTTTACTCTTAGATAATCTATTGATCTTAGTTGACTGTTCGAGTTTTATGGAGTCTTTTAACAATATCAGAAATGCACTAATAACACATAGTTTATCTTGTTAATTGTTTGGCTTATAAGGAGTCAGTTTTTGAGTTGGATGATATAGAGATTGTGAACAGAAATGGTTGCTAAGGTTGTCTTGAGTCCATATTTTCCATTGTCAGTTGTTCACTATCATCCCATTAGTTTCTTGTCTCTCCTTTCCTATGTTCCATCTATTTTTATTTCTCTAACATCAACTTTCTTTCTTGTTCTTCTTTCCTTTGTGCATATTTTACCCCAATTTTCTCAAATATGCTATATAATAATCTATGCTTAATTATAACCATGAGATATTGAAAAAATAAATTACATATTCTAAGCCTCAAGTTTTCGCTCGTCCAGAGTTTGACCCTGGGGATTGCCCACCTGATTGTGAAAGACCATGTGAAGTGGTTTGCCCTGCTAATGCAATATCATTGAAGAGGGTGACAGTTGGAAATGAACTTGCAGGCAATGCTTATGCATCGGGTAAATTTCAGGTGTTGATATTTTGTGTCTTCGTTGCAATTTTTATCATTCTCCTTCTGCTATTGCTTTTTAGCTGACTTACGCCTTGTGCAGGGTGGAGTGATAACAGAACGCTGCTATGGGTGTGGGCGATGCTTTTCAGTTTGCCCCTATGACAAAATAAGTGGGTAGAGCCTATTTAGTCCTTTGTTTCCTTCAGAGACAATATTTCCTGGATGCTTATGCTTGATGCTATAGGACATACAAAGCATTTGTTAGATGTCTTGATAGAAAGATTGTTGCTTTCCTTCTGACATTTTGACTAAGTTCCATTTATGTACTCTATTATTATTGTTATTGCTATTGTTATTGTTATATCTTTTCTTTTGACATATTGCTATTTCTTTCTCATACCTCATAAAAAGTATAAATTTATTTAAATAATTCCAGGAGCTATGACATATGTTAGGGATCCTACTACTACTACTGAGCTTCTGAAGAGAAATGATGTGGATGCTATAGAGATACACACTAGCGGAAGGTAAAATTTTAGTCATTATTTTCTCATTTTTTAAAGAAGCCTTAAGAGGGAATTTGATTATTTTTATCTTGTTTTATTACCATTTTGATTATGTGTTCTAACTAATTTGATATTTAAAACTTTTATAGGTGCACTGATTTGTTCAATGAGCTTTGGAATAGATTGGTTGATTCAATTGACCATGTGAAGTTAGTAGCAGTAAGTTACTGCCTTAGTTTAATGAGTAATAATTTATTTCTGGCAATGTATTCCAATTTGCCAAAAGGTAAGATGCAAATACAGTTTCTTTGAAATAAAAATTGCGACCATGGTCGGCCATGAGTCCCCACCTTGCAGCAATGCAATCACAAAAATGTTTTACTTGATAATTCCTTAAGCCATAGCAATACTACAGATCTAATTCATATTGATACTACAGCACTGCAATCCATAGTAATACAACTTCATTTCAAACTACAATCAAGACTTTTTATGCTTTATATGATCCAAGATTCTAACAAAATGCTAATTGGACAGGAACATTCTGTGAAAGAATTCTGGAATTTATAACCGTAAATTTTTAAAAGTTTTAAGGGTCGTGGTAAACTTGTTCATGCAAAACTTAGGAGGAAATTAGATGATCCATTTGATAGGACCCCTCAGCTTTACACCCTATGTCCCTATTTCAAATCCTAAACGTGTAGTATGATCTTACACATGATAAAAAGAGAACGGGAAGTAAATAGTAAGTCTTAATTGACAAGTTGTAAATGGATCCTAACTTCATAGATTAAGTGTAAAACATGATACCATGAGTGCAATGTGGCTGCTAGAGCATGGAGAGGTGTTATTACTTTCATTTTCAAGCATTTTTGAGTAGAAACTAAGTGGTAAAACCTATACGTGCCCATTTTTTGCTTGAGTTTATGCAATCATATTGGATAAAAAAACTTATTTTGTGGACACTTTTCTTAGCTTCTTCCCTTATGTGATGCCGTGCCATTCAAGCCCTGTAAGTGCAAATGCTGTAGATTGGTCGACAGTTCTTGGTGCTTATTTCAAGTTCAATTGTGCGAAAATTAGACAGCCAGGTGTCTCAACTTTGTACTGCAGAAAGTGTGCAAATGGTGCTGACTACCTTATTTATCCTTTCCTTTGATCTACTTTCCTTTCATCATTGCTCTTGCTTGTTTTAGCTACCCTTCCACATCACTTAAAATTGTATGGAAACAGCACGAACCACGATGCGTTGTACCATAGTAATCTCTCATTTCTTTGATTCATTGTATTTTGCTTATGCTCAGTTTGTCCTTTGTATCAACAATGCATTCTTCTCTTTGTATACTGTCAAAAGGCTTTTAGTGGCTTGTGGATGAGGGAATCTGGAAGAAAATACTGCAGAGGTCCAATTGGGTGATGAAGAAAGCCCTTTTGTAGAAACCCCTGCATAAGCAAGAAGCAGGGCAAATTTCTTTTCTTTTTTTCTGAAAACATCATACTTCTTCCATTTCCTTGTCTTCTTTATATGGCATTTTATATGTAATTTGGGTTTTATCTCTTAATTTTCAGTTGTGATGCTTGAACAATACTCTCATAAGTTCTAGTTCAAGTTATTAAGTGAATATGGATTCACAATTTATCTGGATGATTAGATTGTTCCATTTGAATCCTCTTTTAGGGCTGAGCCTGAACTCGATGTTAAAGAACAGATAGTGAAATTTATTCAAATGGGAAAGAAAATCACTTGACTTTTTCTGTATTTATTATGAACATACCCGGTATAATATTATAAACTTTCATTTTGCAGGTTAGCTTGCCTGATGCAGGTGAATCAACTGTTGCTGTGATGAAAATGATATACTCAATAATGGAGTCTCATCTTCAGTGCTACAATTTATGGCAGGTCAGATCTTTGATAGCAAAATTGAATTCGATAATATTTATCAGTATTATTGATAACACATTTGGAAATATCTTCAATACTGTTAATACTTACCTCCAATGCAGAAGATTCTAATCAGATATATCAAAAGTTTAGGACTGGAGAAGTTAAGAGATGTTGAAATTGAAGATTTCTTTGCTGTCTATTAAGAAAAAAACACAAATGGCTTTAGAAGTTCTTATCATGGCACATAATCTTTGCCTCAAACTTTAGAGTAAGATTGTACTTCTAGTTTGCTTTAGGCAATTTTAATTAGAAAAGAATGAATGGAATTACTGCCATATCCCTCATTTTCTTTCCTGTTTGGAAAAATAAAGGCATTTTCTTGGAAAAACTCTTTGTCTAGTTGAGGAGAACTGCTCTTCCCCATGGTAGTAAGGATGCAAACTAATTCGTCTCCTTGATATCTAACCCAAACCCAGACCCAGAAAGAACTGATCCAACCCAACCATAATGGGTCAGGTTGGTTCTAAATCTGGACTCCACTTATATATAGGGTTGCAATTGGACTTTTTTTTTTTTGGACCTGACACCAACACAATCCAATGTGGAATAATATGTGGACTAGAATGGGTAGGTAACTCCTTGATCCACCTGGATCCAACAATACCCAACCGAACCCATATAGGTAAATAACTGTATAGATAGACATATATTTAATCAATTTACATCAATGACTGATTTTGAGCTAACTAGAAAGCAAAAGGGTCTAGTGAAATTTCCTAATACTTATAGGGCAAATATATTATCATTTTAGTACCTAAATAACCATACCTAACTAATTTCTGTTGGTATCTTGAAGCTTTTTACCCCAGAATATACCCCAACCCTGAACCCAGCCCGAATGAAACCCCTAAAATATGTGGTTGGATTTGGATCTAGACTGGTCCAAGTGAACCCATTTTCTGCATTGGATCATAAAAATAACTGTTAGAATGGGCTGGGCTGGATATAGTTTTGGACCCAGATTAAAATGGGATTGGATCTAGATGAAGCAAATCATGGACCCAACTTACCAACATGCAGTGGTACAAGGTGGTATGAGAGGTGAAGAGAGAAAAGAAAAGGAAGCCTAGAAACAGAAGAAATGAAGTAAAACGATTGGAGATTAAAAGAAAGGTAGTTTTTTTAAAAATATTTGCAAGATAGATGTCATTTAGCTATTTTTATATGCTTAATAATTATGTACAGACATGAAAATATGTCATGTAAACATTTGTGTGCCAAACATATTTCACACATTTGAAACACCTAAAGTAAGACATCTAATTGCCATTTTACTTCCATTCCCGTCATGTCCATTGTGCTCTGGCTGTTATCATTCTATTTGATCCAACAATGGTCATCAACATATCAATTTGTACTGATGTAGTTATAGATATTCATGCGTCTTTTCAGTTCTCAATTCATCAGTTGATGTTGAGCCTTTCTGCTTATCAATTCCCTAGGGGCGCTTAAGTTTGCTTATTTTCTTGTATGCATTTTGGCTCTCCTTATTTTAATCAATACACACCATTGTAAACATATGCTTTGTTGTCATAGTTGGATGGGCGGCCCATGAGTGGAGACATTGGTGGAGGTGCAACAAGAGAAGCAATTGCCTTTGCAGTTCATTTGGCTTCCACATTGGACAAGCCTCATGGTAGATATATGGCATAACATGTGTTGAATTAAGAGATATCTGATTACACCTTTTCTCCTAAGATTATTAATTTTAAATTTGACTCTGTAGGTTTTTATCAACTTGCTGGTGGCACTAATTCTCATACAATAAATCATTTAAAAAAAATGGGTCTTTTCCAGACAACTGCCATCTCTGGTAATCACTTTGGTTCTTCTAGAAACTGACATATGTTATATGATTCTCATGAAATTTCTGATAAACTGCTATCAGGTGTTTGAGAAACGAACTGCATTTGTTACCAATTGTTAATGTTGGAATTTTGAGCAGTGATAAATGTTAGGATGCAAGTTTCTTATTGCTGCATGCTTTAAGCTTTTTTGTTGATGTTCTAGTCAATGATATCATTTGCAATCCCAAGGCTGTGGAACAGACCCAGCTTTTACCCATTGAATGATAAAACTAATGGACCACAGTGGAGGGTATTTTGCTTTGGCAAACTAAAAGAGAGCAAATATTCAAAATCTGATTAAGTTATTTATTCTAATTCTAACTTTTAGATGTAAGCAATAGCAGCAAGCAGATCATACACTTGCTGTCTTGATTGTGGAATGATGAACTAATTCTTTTGGTTTTTTAAATTTTTGCAGGGCACTCTTCAGATATAAGTGGTGCAGCTCAATCAACAGGTTCCGAACAAGCTTTGATTGGTGGAATAGCTTATGGCGGCTATGCGCGGAAGGTTTCATTTTCTTCTACTGAAAGCAATTTTTTTAAGCAAATTATTCATAATTAAACCTTTTGTTTTGCTAATTGATATTGAAGATAAACCTATTGCCGTTCATTATATATCTATTTTCCTGCAGTATTGTTTTTGGCTGTTGCATTGCTTCCTTTTCTTATAGCTACCTTTCTTTCTTGATAAGTTGATCTGGTAAACTAATGTTTAGATTGACAGAATTGCATTAATATGATACAACAATTTGAGTGCCAAAAGCCTCTCCACTTTTTGAGGAAGATTTATGTTAATTTGTTGTTGGAAATTAAACACTCAAAGCTGACTTTTCCCAACAACTGTGAGGTTGTGTCTCAGGAAAGTGAAGATATAACCTACTTCTTAGGCACACCTGCCAAAACACATGATGAGTAACTATAAGTTATCTCCTCAATTTGATAGTGGAAGATCAGTGCCTTACTGCTTTTTATATTAATTATCAATGACTAAGCAATCAACTCAACTTCTGCAGTTCTGCTAGCAACCAGATTTCTCTCACGAGGAGTGAACATATATTATCCAAAACAGACAGACATACAGTGGCTAAGCAGTAAGGAATAAAAATTGGGTGTTCAGTTTTGAACTTTTAAAAAATATTATCCATCTAATTAAGGATGACCTTAGGGGCCAAATACGTGGGAAGAAAATTTGGTCATAAGCCAATGATCAAGCAAAACTCAAAATCCAAGCATGGTCTCCTTTGGCTCATTTTGATCTTTTGAGCTCTATTATTATCCTTATCTTTCCAAAGAACCGGAGTTTCTTGGTCAACAGTCTCAGCAAATATCATGTGTGGTGGCAGGATTATCTTAAGACTTTTTTTTATTGATCTGTGATTTTTAAAAAGATTAAAATGGTTTTAGATATGATTTGTGACTGGGGAAGGAGGTAAGATGATATCATGCCAGCATATATAAGGGGGGTGACTTGAAGTCCAGGTGCTCATTTAAATGTTCAACATTCAAAGGAGCTTTACGAACAGCAACTGACATGGAAACGTGTGGTAAAAAAAATGAGCTATAATAGCTGATTTTTAAACTTTTCATGGGCAAAATATTATGGGTTTATTTTGCTTATATATCCATGTGCTGTTACAGTTATATGTGTTTTGCTTGTTATTCGACCATCTAATGTTGTACATATAATTTCAAGATCTGTTGAATTTTTTATTTGAAATACTAATCAGATGCACAGAGCTGCCTTTTCTAAAATTATACTTAAAAGTCCTGCTTTACCAATTTGCTGCAGATTGTTGGAAGAGTCTTGCACAAAATGCCAACCCAACATGGCCATGCGAAAATTGAAGATTATCCAGAGCATTTCTTGGAGGCACTTCAAGAAGCCTTAACATTGGTTGGGCCTGTGAAGTGCTACAGCATGCCTTTTGTTTTGCCTGAACAGATGATTTCTATGTGAGGTAAAAATCCGTGCCTGCGCATTTGAAGGGAAGTCTTATTAAAACATGATGCTCCCTGGCTATCATTTGTGCTTCTGTGGGTATTTGTAGCTGTAAATCTACTTTTTAATTTAACATCATTTCACAAATCTAATACGTGCTCACTAGCTTACCATACTAATGCGGAGAACCCGTATGGAACTTCTTATTGCTTGGCACTAGCTTTGTAAACAAAAAACAGAAAATGCAAAATCTTTTTGCTACTGTAGTTCTTGAATAGTTTAGAATTTTAATATAAAATAATAATCCACACCTCTGTTACTGTTTCACTACTTTTATATATCAAAAACATGAAATGACATTGTTTACAATACCGCCATAGCATTTCTTATAAACATAATAAAATGAGTAACCATATGAGAATGTTACATTAAAATTCCATGAAGTTGCCCCTCTCACCGAAACCGTACATTTTCATGTGCCATTTTCACAATCATCCTCAATGCATGGTTTTGACATTTTTGCTCTACACATTTTTAATCGCTGGATGAGTAGAACAACACATAAAATGCAATTTATGTACTTTACCCTAGATTTACTTTTAAATGAAAACACCATTAGAACAATTTCCATGTTTCTACTGGCCAAACAAATGGCTATTCCTGACAAGTAGAAGCCAACTCTCAGTTGAAACTTCGGTGCTAGCAAAAGAAAATGCATGGGAAAAGGGTCTTGGGATTACTAAAGGAGTCCAAATCCATGGCATCAAGTGTAAAATTTGTAAAAGTAGACAATGGCCAATTATGTTGTAAAAGTTCAGGACCACAAACAATTCATGGCAAGTATATGCATTCATTCCAAATAAAAAGATATCTATTACACATTTTGCAAAACATTACAGAAGATGAAAAATGAAAAAAAAAAAGAGAAAACTTTAATACATTATTATTTCTCTTTTGCTATGGTTCCTGGTCGCATCCATCTTGTCCCGTTCTGCTATGCTTCCTGATCTCACAGGATGACTGGAAGAAGGATCTTCACTCCATTACTTCCTTTCTAATCTGCGTACAGAACGATCTGTATAAACTGCAGGTGGTCACAACAAATTTGATCAAGTGTAAAAGGAAATGAGAAATCATCCACAATTAAAATGGAATCCTATTCCATTTCTTAAGTTTTTATTACCAAAACTATTCACACTATCCTATTCTTCTTAAATAATAATTATCAAAAAGTAGTTAAAGGATCATGTTAATACTGAATTTACCAGACGATGTTCTTATATCATTGCCAATGTTAGTTATATGTGTATTATTTCATACTTGCATGGAAATGCTTGTGGTTTAGGGTTCATTCCGCCAAGCGTGCATCGTTGGGGTTAAATTCTCCTTTTGTATGATATGAACCCCCCAAAATATGTAAATAATGTTAAGGATCGGAATGGGTTTAATCAACTTATGGTGGGTCGGTTGTAAGGCTGTAAATAGGTCAGGTTGATCCGTGACCCGACCCGACCCATTTTGGAGGACCCGTGGGGATGGATCGGGTCCTAAAATTGGACCCGTTTAATTTTTCGGATCGGATCCGGGTTTGCTGAATTCGGACCCGATCCGATCCGCTTCGATCTGAATTTGTAAAATTATTTGGGCCCGCGGGGATACAAACATAAGTTCTAAAGTCCTCGATGGATTAATCCAACCCGGATCCGAATTTTTTTGGTTGGGTCCGGGTTATATGTGGACCCAACCTGAATGACTTGTTGGATCAAAAATTGTGGCGGTGAACTCGACCCAATCTTTTATCGAGTCAGGTCTAGGTCCAAAATTAGGATCCAAATAAGAAATCGGATCGGGACCCCTTTGCACCCCTACTCGGTGGTACATTTTTTTCTTTTGAAAGTTGAAAGACAGGGAGGGAGAACCACCGATACTTTTTAGTTACTCATTCCATATTTTTGGGATGCATTATCGGAAAACAGAATCCAAAACCACTGCTTGCTAGAGAGGTGTGAAGTGTGATCTTGAGCACAAGTCCCTGTTCATGGCTCAATTGTGCAGTCTAGTGAGTGTTTTGAGTGTTTTTGAGTTTTTTCTCAACTAGCATTGCATGTAGCCTATTAGATAGTCATTTCTTGTGTGATGTGCATGTGTTGATTGATTGGATCATCAACATAATCCATTTGCTTTTTATAATACTTGTAAAGCCCATTTGTCTTTGTCCAAGCGATAAGTTTTTGGAAGTATAGGGCGTAATGAAGAAATCAATCGCATGACTAAAAAGTTTAAGAGGGATCCTTGCACCTACAAATTAAGTTTCCTACTCTAAGAATTAAGATAGTGGAAACGAATAGAAACGAAGTAATGCTTCAAAGCTCCCATTACACACACACACACACAAACAGTTCTTCAAAGTGTTTTTCATAGAAAGATGATTCAGTATCCCTAAAAGACCAAAATAATCCGCTCCAGACCTTCTTGGCATCCTTGAATTTTCTTTATTCTCTTAACTCCATCATTTAGATTCTTTATTGAAGGTAGAAGATTTTTGGATAGTAGAGAAGGGCATCCAAACAAGCTCTTAGGTTTTACTTGCTGCCTCATTAGTAGTCTAATATGGGTGTATATCATGTCTAGGTCCGGATCTTTATTTGCACTGATATGTAGCAAGTTACTTTGAATATTCCTTGTGTGGTTGCTAAGACTGCATTTTACTAAAAATAACAGGATAATTTATTCCTAATCTACTTTATTTGAAGTAAATCACTCCATCTTGTAAGAAATAAATAACCCTAGAATTTGCTGGGCTAATGCGAAATAAATGGAATAAAAACAGTTATTCCCATTTTATTCTAGAACCAAAGACGTTCAAAGTTTCATCTATTTTGAAATGTTAGCAACTTGGAAGCCATATGCCAAAAATCTTCATCCTTGTACTCCGTCTACATTCTTCTTTCAATAATAAAAACATATCATGGAGAGGCAAACAAACATAGCACATTGGCTGAAAACAGCAATGTAGATTACATATTTATGGCGTAATTACATCCATCTATGCTTCTTTTTTTTCCGCATCAATCTATATATATATATATATATATATATATATATATATATATATGTATGTACGTAGGAAGATAGAGAGAGAGAGAGAGAGGAAGAGAAAGACTTCGCTACACTCGATTGGATCTCCAACTCAGATTTAGTCAACTCTGAATTGGATGACGAGGGTTCCATATTGTATATTGCTTGCATGCAAAAGATCATGTGCTTTGGAGATTCCTAGCCCATGTATTAATAGGCCAAGAAAATTGGATAGTTTAGATAATACAAAATAGTCGTGTTTTTTTTTTTTTTTTTTCTGACCACTTGATGTAGGGAACTCCAAATATGTGTAAATGGTTTAAAGGTAGTAGGTCATATCTAGAGCTAGTCAAATACTGAGCTGAGATAGGTTCTACAATAAAAATTAGTCTTGATGCCTATGCCTAGATCTAGCCTGGCCCAATCTTGAAGCCAATCCTAGGTCGATCCACTGGTCCAACATCTGTTTGTATATGTATACATATGTGAGAATATTTAGTTTATTTACTATTTCATTATAATATATAACTAATTCATTATAGTATTTACTATTTATATATATTAATTCACATTATATATATATATATAAATTTTTGGGTTGGGTTGGATCATTTTTATAATTTTTCTAGACACAACTTTGCCGATGCCCATCCTATATTTTTATTGCTCAAGCTCGCAAAATTTTATGTTTTTCTGATCTCTTATTAACACCAATCATATTCAACTATTTTGATCATCAATTTAAAATTTTATCATCTAATTTAGATCTGATCGGTCCGAGTATACCCGATTGCAGCAATCTCTCACTCTATATATTCTGTCATGTATATTACTGTTCGGGGCTAGTTCTTGGCTAGGTCTATTTAGAGGTGTTTAGGTTTGAGTCCGGGTCTATCTAATCCCGAATCCGACCCGATCCGTTGGCCTTTTGCCCTTCTCCGGCTAAGGGAAGAAGCGATCTCAGAAGCGAAGGGGGAATGGAGGGCGGAGACGATGGTGGGGCGGCGGCGGCGGCGGCCGCGGCCGCGGCGTCCGTTGACTCGAAGGACTTACAGCAGCAGAGCAAAGCCCTCGACAAGCTCACCGACCGCGTCGAAGACCGCCAGCTCGATTCCAGCCGCGTCCAGAGTGTTAGGAGACACAAATCCTTTTCCTTTTTTCTCTCTTTTTTATATCTTGTTATCTCTGTACAATTTTAAAGATTAGAAATCTTCAAAGAAGGATTTTTTACGGCTTTAAATTCTGAATCGGGCATAAAGATCCTTTTTTTTTATAACGCCTCTTGCTTGGTTGTGAAGTTTGGTTGCTAGGGATGAGTTCTCATGTTAGCGATGGGTTTTTGATGTGGATTTTCTTAGGGAAAGATTTTCTTTGTGTTATCTAGGTTTTATTTCAAGAAAAAATGTTTCTTTTTTCTATCACAGTTGTCCAAAGGGCAATTTTTATTATTTTTATTTTGTGGGGTTGGGGGGGGGGGGGGGGGGGGTTCTATTCTCTAGCTAGATTATAGTATTTCTGATATCCTTTTGCAGAAAATGAATTCTTTGATCGTATTCTCGGTTAGGTTGTTATCCATGCGTTTGTACCTAAAGATCATTGCCTCCTGTGTAGATGAACAACGATCTTGGAGACACAGAATCACCTGGGATTTTGTCACTTCCTAGGATAATTGCGCCCCCATACACCCCCCCCCCCCCCCCCCCCCCCCCCTCCCCGCTATTTATTAAAGATTGATTTTTAAGCTGGTGTGAGGATTCTGTTTTTCTTTATAAATATTTGAGCAAGATTAGATTGTTATTCACTTGCATTAATAAGTCCTTTCTTCAACTTGTCACGTTTTTGATATCATGCAGGCCATGGCAGCTCTTGCTTCATCGAAAGAAGCTGATTGGAATGCAATGAGAATGCGGTTAGTTGATATCTGTCAAATCCTTACCTGTTTAGTATCCTCAGATAGCACAGAAAAACTCTGTTGACATGGATCGTATGCCTTACTTCTTTGTGGTTCACATCTACACTTTATGTTAAAGTCATCTATGTGAAATTCTCACAAATTACAGCTACTTTGTCCCGGGTCTCTCTTTCCCTTAATTTTCCTAATGCAAGCTTTCTTTTGGGATTGTTGGATCCTCGTAACATATGTTATTCCACCGTACAGCTTTTACATTTTTATTAGTGCATTTATTACTGATGCATTCATTCTTTGTTACTTCATCTTAACGTTATGATATCTGGAATCCACCTTTTTAACTTCTATAGTTTTACAAGTTCTTTTTTTTTATTATGCAAGCTTTATTGATAGTCTTCTTTTTCTTCATGGGCCTGCCCCATGCTTTAGTTGTGATGGCTGCAATAACTTTATCATTTTAGTTTGTACATCTTCCAAGAAGCCAAAAATAAAAAGTTTTGGGTCAATGGTATCAATGAGTATCTCTCTAACTTCTGTCATATATATATTTGGAAAATCAGCAACTCTACCCATACATAGCATAAATGATATTGCCAAGAGAAACATATTACTATGATAGATGTTGATGTTTGTGCCAGTTTTATGTATATTCATACATTGTTTCTCATTGTTTAAATCTACAAGTTAGAAGAGCAATAAATCCAATTAGATCGAGTCACAAATATACCACGATTGGTCCATTGTCAGCCCCAAATTGGTCTGTGTTGCCATATCTCCTAATCGACATGTGATAAGCTACGTCGCTCCATAAGGGTGCCTAAGAAGAATCCTAAGTACGTGGGGTGAGTAGAAGCATGGGAAAGGAGCTGCATGCATGACGTGGCGAGGGGAGAGCTTTGCATGGAAAACGTGGGCTGGCTGTTGAGCTGTTGGGAGCTGGCCTGGTCAAGTGCCGAGACCTTCACAAAGCTAACGAATACGTGCAGTGAAGAATAAGTCTTACTAGCTGTTAGAGAGTGTTTTGGTTCTAGTTGTTATTGTTAGTAGGGTCCTTTATTTTCTAAGTATGATATCGAGTTTGTAGGCAAGGTTGTTATATTTTTTCTTATGTATATTTCCTACGTAGGAATGTAGAGGCAGGCAATTTTTTATCAAAGTACTTGAGGTTTGTCTCTCACCCGAAGAAAGCATTATCCAATTATCCATTTGTCATTTCCTAACTCTGATTGGGACCTATCAGTGGTATCAGAGCCAGGTTTCCAATGACAACCAACAAAGAAAGAATCGAGATGTTAGAGCAAGGGTTGGGTGGAATGCAAGATGATATGCAATGCATGGAGGTCGGAGTAGGAGATCGGCTGCAACACCTGGAGGACTCTCTTGAGGCGCTATCTGATGCAGTCCTCTCAACCAAAGGGTCCTCATCTTCTCATGCTCCTAAACGGGGAAACTATTCTCGTACGCATTATGAGGAGCCAGGATGTGGTCGGCCAAGCTTCACTCCTCGAGCAACCAAGATAAAGTTCCCACGCTATGCTGGAGATGACCCCACGGAGTGGTTCAATCGAGCGGCACAATTCATTGAGTTTCAAAGAACCGCCAATGACTTGAAGGTCTCACTTGCTTCATTTCACTTCGAAGGAGAAGCCAACCAATGGTGGCAGTGGTTGAGCAAGGCGTACAGAGAGGAGGCCCGAGCAATGACTTGGGAGGTGTTCACCGAGGAGCTATGGGCTCGTTTTGGACCCACAAACTGCGAGAAATTTGACGAGGCTTTATCGAGAGTTAAACAAAGCGGGACTTTGCACGACTACCAGAAGGAGTTTGAGAGACTGGGTAACCATGTGCAAGGTTGGACCCAAAAAGCTCTCGTGGGAACGTTCATGGGAGGTCTGAAGCCTGAGATATCTGAGGGCATTCGCATGTTCAAGCCCAAGACCCTGAAGGAGGCCATTAGTTTGGCGAGGATGAAGGATGAGCAACTCGCACGTCAACGACGATTCACGCGACCGCTACCAGCTCCAAGGATGCAGCTGGCCTCTCCTTCTGCGACTCAGACAAACCCAGCTTACCCAGTGAAGAGGCTGACTTGGGAGGAGATGCAGAAGAGGAGAGCTGACTTGGGAGGAGATGCAGAAGAGGAGAGCTCAAGGGCTCTATTTTAATTGTAACGAGAAGTTTATGGTGGGACACAAATGTCAAGGGCCACAACTGTTGCTGTTAGAAGCCAACAGCAGCACAGGCGAGATCATTTGTGAAGACATCACGGAGGAGCTACAAGGAGAGGCTGAAACCGAAGCACAACCCGAGCCTGAGATTTCGCTACATGCACTAACCGGATGGTCTACCTCACGCACCATGCGAGTCAAGGCTAGAGTCGGTCCCCATGAATTTATTGTGTTGATTGATAGTGGATCAACACATAATTTCATCAGCGAAAGGGTTGCCAATTTGCTCCGCTTACACGTTGTTCCAACAGAACCATTCACGGTGCGGGTAGCAAATGGGAACCGACTGAAGTGCCAAGGAAGATTTGAGAGAGTACGAATCAACCTCCAAGGTATACCGTTTACACTCACGCTCTATTCCCTGCCCCTTAGCGGGCTAGATCTCTGGGTGTACAATGGTTGGTAATGCTGGGGTCAATAGTTTGTAATTGGAAGCAAATGACCATGGAGTTCCAGTGGAAAATCAAGCAAGGAAGTTACAAGGTACAGATGGACAACCTATTCAAGCAGCATCACTGAAGGTAATTACAAAAGAATGCAAACAAGGGAGTTCGATGTTTGCTGTCTGCTTACAAGCGGTAGAAGAGGTACCTTCATCCAATATGCACCCAAATATGCTACAAGTCTTTGAAGCCTACGCAGATATTTTTAGTGAGCCAACCAAGTTACCTCCAGTCCGCGAAGTTGACCATCACATACCTCTCAAGGAAGGTACCGAGCCTATCAATGTTAGGCCCTACAAGTATGCCTATTTTCAAAGAGCTAAAATTGAAAAACAAGTTCAAGACATGCTTAAATTGGGGCTTATAAAATCTAGTACCGGTCTTTTTTCTTTCCTTGTGTTTTTAGTCAAGGAAAAGGATAGAACTTGGCGGTTCTATACTGACTATAGGGCCCTTAACGCGGTCACTATTAAAGATCGCTTTTCCATCCCAACAATTGATGACATGCTAGATGAACTCCATGGTGCCTCATATTTTACCAAACTAGACTTGAGGGTTGGTTACCGCCAGGTTCGGGTACATCCCCTGGCATTTCAAAAACAGCCTTTTGTACCTACAATGGTCACTATGAATATTTAGTCATGCCCTTTGGCTTGTGCAATGCCCCATCTACTTTCCAAGCTATTATTAATTCAATTTTTTGCCCTTATCTCCGAAAATTCATATTAGTTTTCTTTGATGATATTCTAGTTTATAGCCCCAATTGGGACATGCATCTTGAACATGTGAAGCAGGCTTTTGAAATTCTTAGGCAGCACCAATTTTTTATTAAGGCTAGCAAGTGTGCTTTTGGGCAACACGAATTGGTTTATCTTGGGCATATCGTGACACATCAAGGAGTAAAGGTGGATCAAGGCAAAATTGAGGCTATGATCAAATGGCCCTGTCCTACTAACATTTTCGAATTGCGTGGGTTTTTGGGACTTACAGGATATTATAGAAAAATTGTGCAGCATTATGGAGTGATAGCTCGTCCACTCACCAATCTCTTAAAGAAAAGCTAGTTCAAATGGAGTGAGGAAGCCGAAGCTGCCTTTCTTAAGCTCAAACAGGCCATGACCACCACGCCTACTCCAGCCATGCCCAATTTCAATGATTCTTTCACTATAGAAACGGATGCCTCAGGTGAAGGAATAGGCGCTATCCTTACCCAACAAGGCAAACCGATTGCGTTCATGAGTAAGGCTTTGGGAGTCTTAAAAAAATCGTGGTCTACGTACGCAAAGGAGATGCTGGCCATACTTGAAGCAATTCGCACTTGGCGGCCATATTTGCTTGGGAAGAAGTTTTTCATTCAGACGGATCAACGCAGCCTTAAGTATCTCTTGGAGCAATGCATTGTCACACCTGAACAACAAAAGTGGGTGGCCAAATTGCTCAGTTATGACTATGAGATTGTGTACCGCCGGGGACGCGAAAATTTTGCTGTTGATGCACTGTCTAGAGTACCTGGCAGTCCAATCCTTAACCAATTGTTTGTGCCGCAGGTTATTTTATGGGAGGATATTAAAGAGGCCGCCAAAGACCACCCATACATGGCCCATGTGACTCTCCTAGCGCAGACACAACCAAGAACCCCCTATACATGGAGGGATGGACTGGTATTTTACAAAAACAGAGTGGTGGTACTTCCCAACACTTCTCTCATCAACCAGTTGTTGCAGGAGTTCCATGACACCAAGATTGGAGGCCATTCGGGTGGACTAAGAACTTTCAAGCGCCTATCTCAACAGTTCTATTAGCCTTCCATGCATAAAGACCGTTCGAGACTATGTGGCGACTTGCGAAATTTGCCAGCGAACCAAGACAAAAACTCTGTCTCCAGCAGGACTCCTCCAACTGTTACCCATTTCGTGCTAAGTTTGGGACGACATTTCATTGGATTTTATTGAGGGACTCCCTTCATCCCACGGCAAGGACACCATTCTAGTGTTAGTGGATCGACTCAGTAAGTATGTTCATTTTTTGGCACTAGCTCATCCATTTACAGCGAAGATGGTGGTTGAGAAATTTGTTGACGGCATAGTCAAGCTCCACGGAATGCCAAAAACCATTAACAGCGACCGTGACCCCATCTTCATCAGCAAATTCTGGCATGAGTTCTTTAAGCTGTCAGGAACACAATTGAAGATGAGTTCGGCTTACCCCCCACAAACGGATGGGCAGACTGAGGTAGTAAACCGATGTGTCGAGCAATATATGCACTGCTTCGTCCACCAGCAACCACGCAAAAGCACCTTTTTACCATGGGCAGAATTTTGGTTTAACACCGCTTATCATGCGTCAACGGGGATGACTCCTTTTCAAGCTCTCTACGGCAGGTTACCTCCAACAATTCCATGGTACCCAGAGTGGCTCCTCCCCAGTTGATGAACTCGACCAGAAGCTTGTGGCACGAGATGAGTTGCTGCGGCAACTAAAACAGAATTTGAGTGTGGCTACAAATCGAATGAAGCAGGTGGCAGACCGAAAAAGAAGGGATGTGTCATTCGAAGGAGGAGATTTAGTCTTCCTTAAACTTCAACCTTATCATCAACACTCAGCCTACAAACGTGCTCACCAGGCAAGCCGATTCTATGGGCCTTATCAGGTTGAGAAACGAGTGGGGAATGTTGCCTATAAGTTAAAGCTTCCTGAAGGCACACGGGTGCATCCAGTCTTCCATGTGTCATTGCTTAAAAAAATGATTGGCGAAGGATCGACGGCAAGCACTGAATTGCCACCTATCACTGATGATGGAGCGGTTGTCTTGGAGTTTATTCTCGACACACATTGGGTTAAACGGGGGCCTAAGTTCATCGAGGAGAGTTTGGTCAAAAGGAAGCGGCTGCCAACTGAAGATGCTACGTGGGAAGATGTTGTGGAATTGGTGAATCAATTTCCTGGTGTGGACCTTGGGGACAAGGTTCCACCCGAAGAAGGGGGTAATGATAAGCTACGTCGCTCCATAAGGGTGCCTAACAAGAATCCTAAGTACGTGGGGTGAGTAGAAGCATGGGAAAGGAGCTGCATGCATGACGTGGCGAGGGGAGAGCTTTGCATGGAAAACGTGGGCTGGCTGTTGAGCTGTTGGGAGCTGGCCTGGTCAAGTGCCGAGACCTTCATGAAGCTAACGGATGCGTGCAGTGAAGAATAAGTCTTACTAGCTGTTAGAGAGTGTTTCGGTTCTAATTGTTACTGTTAGTAGGGTCCTTTAATTTCGAAGTATGATATCGAGTTTGTAGGCAAGGTTGTTATATTTTTTCTTATTTATATTTCCTATGTAGGAATGTAGAGGCAGGCAATTTTTAATCAAAGTACTTGAGGTTTGTCTCTCACCCGAAGAGAGCTTTATCTGTCTCTCACCCGAAGAGAGCTTTATCCAATTATCTATTTGTCATTTCCTAACTCTGATTGGGACCTATCAACATGGGCCATGGGTTGGCTTTGCTCTGTTTAGCATTTATAACGATCCATAAGCTCACCCGTAAAGCTTAGTCAGAAGTTATTATTCGGGTTTCTTGGCCGTATATAAGAGTCCAAGATCTCTCTAGTGCACAACAATATGAGACTAAACATATGCTTACACAAGTCCTCACAGCCGGTATGCCTAATGTTATAATCTTTGGTACATATTGATGCTTATCACTTCAAATATATGAGTACAAGTTGATGTACATTGATACTAACTGGCACAGATGCTACAAAGTTATGCACCCTTGTACCATGCTGAAAACCTGCAAGCATGATTCATGTTTTAGATCTATATGGTACGGATGGGAACTTTAGTCCTTGCTGGATTTTTTGTTGTTGCATGTTTTTCATTCATTATCTCCACATTGGAACTAATTCACTAGTTTATTAATGATATCATTGTATGTTTTTTCTAAATGTTGCTTGTCTTCTCTTCTGGTCATCTCTCCTACTATGATGCTAAATAGGCTAGTGATCTCACCGACATGTCCATCTTTATTTGTTAGTCTTTTAGAAGACTAGAAAAACCAAGAAACAATATGTCATTTGTTGTAGCAAAAAAACAAATGTCTGACTTCTCGTACTCACTATGTTCAACAAATATTACTAATTTTATTTCTTTGGGTAATATATAATATGATTATTGAAGTGTCAGTTAGATTGTTGGCAACCTTGTCTTTCAAGAGTGGATTAATCGTAATATTGTACCAAGGTTTTGGTGACTTCTTGTTGATATGGGTGTTTCTCTTCTATGAGTGAACCAAGCATTTTGAGATTAATATTATTGGTACCATCGTTGCCTTGCATCTTGCTTTTATTATTCTCCAAATCCTTAGCTTTCAAACTATTTCATGAAGCCCCAGAATCTCTAGCTCTTCACCTTCTAATAAGTCAAACTCTGTCCAACATCCAACACGAGTCTTGATGGAGTTGATGCAGCCAATGGCTGCAATGTGCAAAAAAAAAAAAAAAAAAAAAAAAAAAAATCTCTACCTCAGGCCTTTGCTTTCAATGACTGCAACGTGCAAAAAATTCTCTACCTTAAGTCTTTGCCTTCTATGATGTGAATCTGGCTAGTGATGTCACCATTACTTCATTTTCCTTGATCTTCCCTTATTAACTAACAAGAAGGAAGACCAGTAAACAGGCTAACAACATGCCTCCCAATTGAGTGCTGAAACATGGTAACTATGATATGGTACTGGTCCCATGGTTGCTTGGTTCTGATGACTGCTTGTTGGTTATGGATTTATTCTTCGCTACTTCCAATAATGACAATTAAGATGCCCTTTAGATTGCCGGCAACCTGGTCTTCCAATATTGAGCTAAGCTCCTTGTTTTGCAGATTTTTAATATAGCATTTCCCCTCTAAATAACCTTACTTTTACTAGGAAGCATACTGACATTGGGTATGCTGGCCTCAGTGTTTGACTGAAATGTTACTAGAATAATAGAATTTCAATTCTTTGATTTAGGAGCAAGTGTAGGCGAGATAAATTGAAAACAATTAATTTAGGCCCAGACTTCTGTTCGTTCCCAGCCTACTGCTATTTAAACTGGAAGAATCTCCTCGCCAGATAAATTTGAGATACCTGAACAATTGAAGGTACAGATCATTCAATTTATACTGTCCTACCAGATTTGCAAAATGTGCCTGTATGGCCAGTCTTATTCACGGTGCACTGGGTAATTCTTCATAATATACCATGAATTCAGTCTAAACTGATGTAACTTGCCTTCAGGGAGAAGGAACTGGCTGCTGTCAAGATCAATCTGACCGATGTAGACATCATCGCCAATGAGCTTGAGGTGAAAACCTTTCCTTTCTCATTCTCACTTCTTAGCTGATGACCTTGCCAGTAATACCCCACCATTCTATGCAGTTGGACAAGAAAGTGGCAGAGAGAACACTGAGGGAGCACAAAGGCGATGCTGTTGCTGCCATTCGCTCTTTACTGCACTAGAAGTTTGCATGACACATTCCTTTGGTTCCATTTTTGTAATCACGCAATATGGTCAGGCAATCGGCTATAAATCCTGATATTTTAAATTTATATGGGAAAAGAACTAGTTTCTTGCTCCAGTATTTACTCCATTTTTTTTTGCACGAAACATCAATCTCTTGTACCGGGAAATATGAAGTGACTATATATTTTGTTTAGTTTCTCTGTACTTGTTGATTTCTGTCAAACTTCAAATTTTGGGGTTTGTTAGTTTCTATAGCTGAATCTGTTTTACTTGAAGCTCAGTCTAGATTCCATGTATTGGGGCTTAAGCCTATTCTCCTGATATTCTTGGACCTCTGACTGGATGTCTCAATTCTTGTCATTTATCTCTGATATGCCTATTCGAGTAGCTCGCAAGTTGGTAAACAGGTGCCTCCAAAGAAATTAATTTCAGAAATATGCCTGTATGCTCCATGAGACTTTTTTTTTTCAGATTTCTGCATGTACAACCTTATAACATGCCTAATTATGTATTTATCTCTGCAAAATTGCAATTTATACATTTATTCCTAGATCAAGTTCTTTTTATATATTTGTCCCTGTTATCACTCTCTATTAGAAAGCATCATTAAAGTGTTATTAAATTTATAAAATGGTATTTTTACCCTCATGGAACTAGCACTAAAAAATTAAAATATTTAGTGATAAATAGAAACAATGATTTATTTTACTTTTTGAAATTTTCCCTTTTTGACAAAATTTGACAAAACATATTCATCATTTTATTCGTTTAAAAATTTTCAAAGCTTTACTATTTACAATATTTGAAATATATTAATTTAAAATGTAGATCCAGGCAATTTCAAATTAACAATTAAAATAAAATTTATAGCTATATATATTTTTTCATTGATAAAAAGATAAAACTAAATATAGTTCATTTTGCTTATGGATAGCTTCAAATTTTTAATGCTAAACATATTAATTTTATTTTAAAATAACTAAAACATATCAATTTAAGTTATTTTAAATAATGAAGTTTGAAAATATTCAAATAAAAAAATAAAGTATATCTTTTTTTTGTGAAAGGAGAATATACATTTTTTATTAAAAAATGTAGGAAATAAAAAATTTCCTACATTTTATTAAAAAACCCATGTAAAATACGAAAAAACCATTTTCCCACAAACTGAATATTGTGGTATTTTTTTTACCGAAAATACCTTTAAGCTGTCCTGATTTCCTTAATATCTATTTTTAATAATTAATTTTAAACTATCAAAAATTAGTAAAATATAAAATTATGGTAATTTTAATATAAAAATATAATAATAACTATTAAAAAGTACCACAATATAAAAAAGTTGTATAACTACTAAAAATTCAACCCAATAAATATTTTTAATGCATATTTTTAAAAAAATTTAAATAGCTATTAAAAATTATGCATATGATGTTTTATAGATATTCTACACAACTTTATTAAAGGCGTGACAAATATTTTAAATAATTTTTCTAGAAAAGCAAATACTCAACCAAACATGCACTCTAAAAAGTGTTTCCTATGTCATTTTTTCATGATTACCCAAATATGTAAAAACTACTTTCTCAAGTATTATATATTCATACATCAATTTTTCAAAAAATACACTGGTGAAATAAAATTCTTCCCACGAATCAAACGAGTCCTAAAAATGCTGCTTGCAATCAATTAAACCTATTCTAGATAGCCCCAACAATGCACACATTACTATTCTTCCTGATGACAAATTCATGGAGGAAAGAAAAGAAAATTTAAAAATTGCAGTAAAGCTTGTACCATGCTATAATACAATATTTACGTAGGGCTCTGATGGATCTTCTTTACAAGCAGCCCAACCACCAAAACTCACTAGCCTAAGGCGTAACTTATGCGAAGATAATTTTTTTTTAAAAAAGCCTCATCTCGTGTTATGGTTGATCCAAGGCAATTTTACAATTGGCTGATTAATTTTTCACAAAAAGTGACAGGTCAGCACAGCAATTCGGCAGTCACAGAGCTAGCTGCATGCTGCTTGATTAGAATGTACACAGCTGAGCTGTGCTCACTAATGAAGACAGTCCTGCAGCACTCATAGGATCTGTAGCTCACTGTAGTTGCATGCGACGATGGAATGAACAATGCTTCTCATTAGATCCATGGCTGATGCACGGACTGGCAAATAAATCTTTCAGTTTGATAACCTCATTCCTGAACACTCACTCTTGCATTACCCTGGTTAGTGTTGCTAGGTACAGAGCGTTGCACTTGAGATTGGACAGCATACTGCCTCTGCAAATCTTTAAATCTTTCTAGCAGCTCCTGGAAACTTGGCCGCAAGTTTGGTTCACTGTTTGCAGAAGTACAAAAAAGCAGGTAATTTTGAGAGAGAGAAAGAGAGCATCTGGGCAAAATTTGTTCATAGAAAAGGAAAGCAAACCTATGCCAACAACTCTCAATAATTGACACCCACTGTGGATCCAGGTCCTTCGGGAGCTCCAACCTTTGGTTCATAAAACCTACTGCTCCAATGACCTGGATGATGAAGTCATTCAAAAGGCAAAAGAATCAGAATTGCAATGTACAAGCCTTTAAACAAGGTCTAGGACCCTAACTTCTTAATTGAATTTATCTGGCAGCAATTGATTTCAAAACTATATGCAGGTCAAATTTGTTTCCCTAGAATTGCATGTTATGAATAAGAAAAACAGTTTAATATCGAAGTTAGCAAAATTGCAGCATATTTCTGCATGTTGCCTTACCATTCTAGGTGAAATCAGATGAAGATTATGTAATACAACATTACGACAAATTTTTGATTTGTCCTCTTTTAGATAGTGCTCTTTCAATCAACAATATATGGACAAGAACAAAGCCTGGATTTGTGATTTAGTCTAAATATTATAACAGTCAAAGATAAGAATTGAATGCAAAGTGAACCAGAGATGTAATCAGAATATAAGGAAGCATCTAGCCAATAGCATAGAAGAGGCATCTTAGATCAGCAAATATGCAATATGTTTTTTGTAATTATTCTGAAGATATCAATAAGCTCCCAAACAATGAAAAAAAACAAAAAGATACTGTACCAAGTCATGATTGATAGTAAATTATGATGTCAAATATGTAAAAATTTAGGGTGTATTCGTACATGCATTGTATGATTAATCCGTTAAAGCAAAAAAAAAAAAAAAGTAAAAATTTCTTGTTAGTTGGATGAAAGTAAACGCAAGCTACTTGATATTAGGACAAATGGCAGAACTTCAGCAGGGAATTACCTGCACTGAATTGAGATTTTCCCAAGGAATCTTCTCGGTGACAAGTTCCCATAGTATTACCCCATAGCTATACACATCAGACCTGTTTTCCAGAAAAAAGAAAAAAAAGAGAAAAGAAAGACCCCGTTCAAGCAACAAGTGGAACATTGAACCAACGACATGCTAAGATAATATTGAGATCTCAACCTACTTTTCATCTGAAGGCTCATTTCGTAGAACTTCTGGAGCCATCCATTGTGGCTGAAAATAGGAAAATGGTCAGTTTTTAGCTTAAGATAAATAATTAGATGTCCAGAAGTTATCATTGGCTGATAATTAATTTGGTACCAAAGAAGACTCGAAATAACGAAACTAGTATGAGTTGTTTGTGCAAATACCGTTCCTTTCCCGGTTCTTGTTGTCAGATATGTTTCACGCTTCAGACGTGAAAGACCAAAATCCCCAACCTGTTCACCACAAACAAAGCAAAATGAGGATATAATATACATACGATGTGGTACACCTATATCTTTAAGAAGTAAAAACACACCTTCACAGTCCAATTCTTATCAACTAACAGATTTGATGACTTCAAATCACGATGAATAATAAGCGGGTTGCAATGATGAAGATAATTCATGCCCCTTGCCTGTTGAAGGATAAGAAAGAACATATTATAATCAATAATGGTTTGCAATTTCAAGCTACATAATTCATTGCAACATAAGCAAAATCAAACTGAAACTTCGAATGCCAAGGTGGCTTTGCTGCAAAAAAAAGACCTTTTTCATCCTCTTAACAAATCTATCTTCTAAATGTCTAGTTCAACACATGCAGTAGTCTGGGAAATGACCAAAGGAAAATAAAATTTTGGAGTGATAAGAATACCCTTTTCGAAGTTTAACAGTTTGATTCCTTGATCAATATTCTTAAACCAGATCTATAAATAGAATTAAATGTCAGTAAATCCTTTTCTAATCTATATATAAAAATATACTCACAATATCTAAAGCCATGTGAATGCGTCGTTTCCAATCCAATCTTTTGCTGTTTCTTTGAAGCAACCGAAACAAACTCCCACTGCATTTGGAATAGATATCAACCAAAGAGCAATAATGTAGAAACTTTTCTATTCAATCATAAGTTAGATACAGATAATAGCTGTCTTCTTGAAAATGAAGTCTATAACTGTAATCACCCAATCTACCATGTACATCTCAATGCTGAATTTCCAGACCATATCATCTGATGTAGCTACACTCTGAACTACTCTGAAGGTTTATACATGTGGGGTTAACAATGAATATTTATTGACCTTTTGTTATGCCAATCACTATTTAAATGGTTAATACTTATTTGTTCAATCAATAACTTTCACCTCGTGGGCTGCAGTTTGACGCAGTTACAATGAACATGCCATCTAAGTAGCCACACAAGTAAATGCAAATATCCTTACAAGGGTCAGTCCCCACGGCAAGTGAAAGTTTTTTTTTTTTTTTTGCAATTAGCATGCACAAGAATATTGCTTTTGATCACTTTGCAGCTAAAATGATAAGACCGAAACTGGGTGATACTGCTTGAGAATTGTGAAGATATTGTTTCTGTAGAGTTTAGGAGAAGAATAATTTTTCATGGATGATGATCGGACATCATGTCATGATGTGCCGAGGGCTATGAATCTTAGGAATTTACTTGATCTGGTTGTAGTCATTTCTGTAGTCAAGTTTTAGATTTTCTTCTATTTTTTGGTTAGTTTTAGCCTTTAGTGGGTCATTTGAAATCAAGGGCTCAGATCAAATGATCTCTGGTTTTATTTGATAGCTGTATGAACCAAATTACTGTATCAGTACAGTTCATGGCACTGTTTGCACTACAGTAACTGTGAGCCGCAACCATGCCATATGGGGGATAGTTTTGGGATTACAAAAGATTGTTAGGGTTTCCTTTTCTTTTAAGTTTGGGTCTTAGACATAATCAGCTTTTTCCCTCTTGTCGTGTGATTCTGCAACGACGGTGTGAGACCTTCAAACCCTAAATCTGGTTCCTACATCTTGGAGTCTGGTAGCATCTTTCCTATCCTTTCACTACTTGCTGCTACTTTCAGTTTTGCTTCTATTCATTATTTTCTGTGGCCTGGATGCTCTGTTGTTACTGCTGTCAACTAAATCTGCAGTAGAACCATCTTAGACAATCATAGCTTGCAGATCTAATAACAAAGAAAGCTATTCCCTTGCCTTTTTGCCACCGCTAGCCATCTGTGTTAAGGCAAACAGCTACCTATCAGGGTCTATTTTCAGGTCAGATCAGGACTGTCATCACAGTACACCCTGTTCTAGTATTGCGGTGAGCCTAACAGCCTTCCATCACAACCCATGGTTAATCCCTGAAAAACCTTAACCTGCAGCCCCTAACACCACTTGCTTCTGAGATCCGTATTATTGCAAAAACAAATCTGCTGTTACCATCTTTGTTATTTCTCCTCCATATATCCTTATAAGCCACCAACTGACCCCTCTTTCCATCCAAAAACATGGCTGATTGCTTTGCTGCATTTAAAACTCTAAACTTGCTGCCAAACTGGAATTTCCAGCAACCTATAGATTTATGCCTTGCTTCCCTTGACCCTATTCCCTAGACCCTATAGACCCCTGCCATCTACACTGTCCTCCATTGCAAGAGCTCAGTTATTATTCCACAAACACTATTGTGGATGGCTTGCAAAACAAGAACTAAAGACTAAGCTTGATCCTGAAAACTTGGCCTGATATCATGTTAGAAACATTCAGATGGTTGGAGCACCTCTTGAGCAATGAAGTTGCTTTTCATATTAAGGCAACTCCATAGACTTCCTTGACAGGCCTATCTTACATATATTTGTCTGTGCCTATGTCATATCATTGTGTTTCATTTGACTATTTGGTTCTTTTGTTCATTTAGGGTGAACAACTCCTTCACTCTATCAGAAGTTATCATCTTGTCCTTCATCTAGACTCTTTGCAAGTCTAAAGGAATTTTAAAGGGTTTGCTCATGGTTGCATGAGCTTAAACTGAACCTAACAAGGTAAACCTCCTTATCAACAAGTAGCCATACAAGTTTAATGGAAGGCCCCCCTCTTGCCTTATTTCCCTTAGCTAGGAATTCAGCACCGTTGTAGAGGGTCAACGCTTAGTTACCAGAAGCAGGTGAAGAAGCAGATTTGGATGATGGTATGGGGAAGTGAGTTTCTTAAGAGAAATGAATAAGGAACACAAAGGAATTGAGTATAGGATGAGCTTCTGGAGAAATTTGGAAGGAGGTTATCCACTGCAAGTTGAAGTTTCCTGCTGCTAACGATTGGCATCAAGCTTACAATCGACTATAAAACCTGCCTCACCCTTCCATGTAACCTTCTTAACTTAGAGTTTTGCTCTATAGCTGACCCCAGATTTGGCCATGAGTCAAGGACAAATGACAACAGTGATCTGTTTCAGGTTTTTTTTTTTTTTTTCAGATTTTGGTTTAAGAGGGATAGGGGTGGGTGTCTGGGCTCTGTACCCAGCTTTAAATCGTGCATACACTGTTTTCAATTCAAATACTCGCTACTTCTTAAAACTTGTCAAAATGAAATATAATACAATTATGCTATACTACATTGATCTCTAGGAGATAAAGGTAAAAATTAAAACCATAATGACCTTGCTATATGAAAAGAGCTCAAAGTTATTTTGAACTGACCAATTTAGAATACCTATACTGGTTTCATGCTCATTACACAATAGATCTTAGGACAACTTCATAATAATATTAGAGTGGAAAGAAATTGGTTCAAATTATACTCATCAAAATAGATCCCTAATTAGAAACTTTAGGTAACCAGGACAAACTGCTTTACTTCACAACAGAGCTGTGATGAAGGGTTATCCATTTACCTAGACTCGGAACCTTTTCTAAAAGGAATAACAAATTTCATTTGTTAAGATAAAGACACGACCTGACACCTTCTGTTGCAACTAAATTTAAGTTCTGATTTATAAACAAGCTGAAGTGTCTTCTCAAACAGTCCCAAGTATATAGCTAACAGGAAAAAAAAATACCAAGCAATCCCAAAGATGGAGTTCAGGTTGTTTTTCTTTTTGAAATTTATAGGTGAAGTGAAGAACAAACCGTGGAAGGAACTCTGTCACAATGCATAGTCTCTGAGGAGAAGTAACTGCACCCATAAAGAGTAGTATATTTGGATGCCTTAGCCTCTTCATCAGCGATACCTTCACCCATAAAACTATATTTAGATGATACCAGCAACATGAGCTATTGGCTACTAAATTTTGAGATTTGAAGATGGTTTTAAAGCAAAATTATTCCACAACAATGCATATAATAGCTCGCCGTAACGGTGCTCACCGCTCCGTACCACGCCTACTGCTCTGTACTAGGCATACCATATTGTACTGTACTGGTACTGAACCGAGACTTGGTACGGAAAGGTGTATGGAGTCTCAGTATGCCAAACAGACCCCTGTACTAAGTATACTAATATCGTACCAACATGGGTACCAGTATGAAATCGGATACAAAGACGGCAAACCTTGCATGAAGCAATAAATGTAAATGGTTGATCATGGTCAATTTACTTATATCGTAGAAGGGGCATACAATCAATTCTCCATCCACCAAAAAATAGCATCATGTTCTTATAGAATTAAATTCATCTAAAACTTAAAAATAAAAATATTTTTAGAGCCTAATGTAAATACTCCTTGGAGGATTGATGTCTGATGAAGAGGAACCCTTATGGATAATGATCCAGATAGATTGTCCATGTTGAATTCAATAATACCCAGAGCTACAATGGCTGTGCTCTCACATTAATCTAACTTGAGATTCCACATGTCAGCTTTCTAGGTTAAAGCTCAAGTTTTCAATTTTCAAATTGCAAACTTTACATGTCTAAGATAAATGCAAATTATAAGTAAATCAATTTTTTTCATTTTGAAGGATACGAATCCTTCAAAGCTCTTTGTGATTGTATTATGTGAACTAGATAATGAAAATTATAGTTTCGTTATTTTATATTAGCACTTCTGGGGAAAAGAGAGAATGATAAACTGAGCCATCAAAAAAGAGTGGCTGCACAAAAGCCATCAACGACGATGAAAATTAATCTCAGCAGCTGAAAGTACAGGTAAAATCAAAAGCTATCAGAATCAGCAGATAGTTTTAATCTTCAAGGATGGAATACCGCTATGAACTGCTATAGATATTCTGGTAGACAGAAGTCTAAATTCCAACAGGCTTAGGCTTGAATCTGTAAAATTAACAAATCAATTCAGGTGTGATACTATCCTTCTCTTTGACATGCATTCACATGTAAGATGCACACAGGTGCAAGTAACGACATAGCAACTTCTTGAACAAATTGAGTATCTCTCTATTAGACGAATCACTTGTAACCCCTAAATGATTCATGTATCAATGTTATAACTTAAATAACATGCTAGAAGATGATGTTTTAAAACCAAGATTCAGCTTCTTAAATATGTCGAATCGTAAAGGTAATCACAGATCCTTATTCTTTGAGAGATGCAAGCTTAGTTTTGAAAGTTACCTCTTGTCTAAAGGAAAGTATGACTTCATCAGAATATTCCTGCTTTGAGAATACTTTAACGGCCACATCCTGCAATGAAATAAGATACTTTAGCTCCATAGTGTAAGGTTAACAACAATTCAACCAGTATAACTGCTTCATTGCAAGTCC